>NC_045454.1:7460160-7472072 GCF_002776525.5 Piliocolobus tephrosceles | reverse complement strand
TTACGCCATTGTCCTGCCTCAGCCTCCCGAGTAGCTGGGACTACAGGCGCCCGCCACCTCGCCCGGCTAGTTTTTTGTATTTTTTTTAGTAGAGACGGGGTTTCACCGTATTAGCCAGGATGGTCTCGATCTCCTGACCTCGTGATCCGCCCGTCTCAGCCTCCCAAAGTGCTGGGATTACAGGCTTGAGCCACTGCGCCCGGCAAATATCAAATTTTTAAAAAGGGCCAGTCTCATGCCACATTAGACTGCTATTCCAGAGGAAATGTATGTGCCCCTATATACTTGCTTTTTTTTTTTTTTTTTTTTAAGGAGAGGGGTTCTTGCTCCATTGCCCAGGCTGGAGTGTGGTGGTGAGATCATAGCTCACTGCAGTAACAAACTCCTGGGCTCAAGGGATCCTCCTGCCTCAGCCTCCCGAGTAGATGGGACTACAGGTACACACCACCATGCCTAGCTAATTCCTAAATTATTTTTGTAGAGACAGGCTTTCCCATGTTGCCCAGATTAGTCTCAAACTCCCAGGCTCAAGTGATCCACCCGCCTTGGCTCCCAAGGCCTGTGCTGGGATTACAGGTATGAGCCACTGTGCTCTGCCCAAGTTTTTATATATTTTTTCTAAATTTATTTTTCCCGGAATGCTAAACTAGCTGAAAAATACTGAAAAATGAAGAGTAAATATGTTGAAATTCACAACGTTATTTTACATTTAAATCTTTTATATATACCCTAGACGAAATTTGAATAATTTGACTTTCCTGGCTTTTAATGGAGGCAAATCTATCAATAACACTTTCTAAATCTACTTGTTTGCTCTTCTTGTTTTCTACTGAGAGAATGGCCATGTCTGATTATTTCTCCTGATCAAGTGATGATCTTAAATGACTTTTTTTTTTTTTGACTGAGTCTTGCTCTGTCGCCCAGACTGGAGTGCAATGGCACGATCTTGGCTCACTGCAACCTCCACTTCCTGGGTTCAAATGATTCTCCTGCCTCAGCCTCCCGAATAGCTGGGATTACAGGCGCCCGCCACCACACCCAGCTGCTTTTGGCATTTTTAGTAGAGACAGGGTTTCGCCATGTTGGCCAGGCTAGCCTTGAACTCCTGGGGTCAAGTGATCCTCCCACTTCAGCCTCCCAAAGTGCTGGGATTACAGGTGTGAGTCACCTCACCTAGCCCCATTAAAAAAAAAAAAAATGTCCACTCAGTATGCTACGACCAAGTAATTTTCACAGCCTGCTCTTAACACAACACAAACCAAAACAAATAAAAACCCCACTCCATCTTCTCACCCAGTTTCTCCTCTGTTTTCTTTTTCTTTCTTTCTTTCTCTTTCTCTTTCTTTCTTTCTTTCTTTTTCTCTTTTCCTTCCTTCCTTCCTTCTTTCCTTCCTTTCTTCCTTCCTTCCTTCCTTCCCTCCCTCCCTCCTTCCTTCCTCTTTTTCTCTCTTTCTTTCGTCGTCTTCTTTTGTTGTTGTTGTTGTTGTTGTTATTGTTGAGATAGAGTTTCACTCTTGTTGCCCAGGCTGGAGTGCAATGGTGCCATCTCAGCTCACCACAACCTCCACCTACCTCCCAGGTTCAAGTGATTTTCCTGCCTTAGCCTCCCAAGTAGCTGGGATTACAGGCACGTGCCACCACACCCAACTAATTTTGTATTTTTAGTAGAGACAGGGGTTTCTCCATGTTGGTCAGGCTGGTCTCGAACTCCTGACCTCAGGTGATCCACCCGCCTCGGCCTCCCAAAGTGCTGGGATTACAGGCGTGAGCCACTGCGCCTGGCCCCCTCTATTTTCAACTTAGCCTCCTGGGTAACAACAGCAGCGACCACTTACAGAACGTTTAACTCAGCACGTCTCACCTCTATCCTAACAGAAGGTGCTATCAACAGTCCCATTTCCTAGTGGGTAAACTGAGGCACGGAGCGCTTGGGTAACTGGCTCTAAGCCACACAGCTAAAGTTGGCACAGCAGCGATTGAAACCGAGGATGCCTGGCTTTGTGGCTCATAACCATGCAGGGCGTTCATTGCATGGATGATGGGGCCGAGGGCGCACGGGTGCTTGTCAGGGGTCGGTGTGGGACCCCACTCACCTCCACTAGCTGATGCCAGTGCTCCACGGGCTTGCGGGGGTTGGCCAGCATCTCCGCCCAGTGCTCGCGGCCGTGCGGGTCGGCAGCGTCAGGGCCCACGCGGCAGACGCCGATCACCTCGTTGTGCCCGATGCTGGGGGTTGGGGTCGGTAAAGACCAGAGGAGGGCGGTGGGAGGGCCTGTCCCCACCCCAGCCCTCCTGCCGGCCCCCGCCCGGCCGCGCCCCTCACCAGTCGTAGTCCACCACGGCGATGCTGAGCCCCACGTTCTCCACGCTCTCGGGGGCCACGTCGAACACCAGCGCCTCATTATAGGTGGGGTTCAGCGTGTTCTTCTTGATGGAGGTTTTCCGCTTCTTCAGACGCCGCCCCTCGCTGATCAGAGAGGCCTTCACGTAGGGGTCTGGGAACAGCAACGAAGCAAGGAACAAAGATTCCCTCCCTCAGACCTAGGGGTCCAAGACCCCAGTACCCGAGCCCCTCCTCCCTCAGACTCAGAGGTCCGGGACCCCAGCCCCCCAGCCCCTCCTCCCTCAGGCCCAGGAGTCCAGGCCCCCGGCCCCTCCTCCCTCAGGCCCAGGAGTCCAGACGCCAGGTCCTCCTCCCTCAGACCCCGGAGTCCAGGCCCCCCGACCCTCCTCCCTCAGACCCAGGAGTCCAGGCCCCCGGCCCCTCCTCCCTCAGACCCAGGATCCTCACCTGAGAAGCCAGTGAGGTCCATCGCTTTGAGGTTAGAGGCTTTGATGATGGTCACGGTGAGGCGCCCGGCCGTGGGGAGGTAGCAGAGTGAGAAGTTGAGCTCCCCAAGATCTGCCTTTTCCTGCAGTTGGGGAAAAGGTCAGTGATATCTTGCCTCCGCCCGTCTTCAACTCTCCCTGATTTTCTCTCCCATTGGAGCCTCCCGCTCTCCACCCTGACATCCGGGCTCAGGCCTCCCATCCACTTAACAATCTGACTCTGGGCCAAGACCCAGTAACTCCCTGGCCACAGCTGCCCATGACCGTCAAAGCCTATTTGTTCTGTAGGGAAGATTGGAAGAAGCATGAGTGAGGGGAGAGAGAGAGAAGGTGAGAGAGAAAGAAAACACAGAGAGAAATAGACTGAGAGAGAAGTCAAAACACTGAGGGATGCAGCTGGAAAGATAGACCTACAGGCAAAGTTCTAAAGTCAGAGGGGGCCGGGTGCGGTGGCTCAAGCCTGTAATCCCAGCACTTTGGGAGGCCGAGACGGGTGGATCACGAGGTCAGGAGATCGAGACCATCCTGGCTAACACGGTGAAACCCCGTCTCTACTAAAAAATACAAAAAACTAGCCGGGCGAGGTGGCGGGCGCCTGTAATCCCAGCTACTCGGGAGGCTGAGGCAGGAGAATGGCGTAAACCCGGGAGGCGGAGTTTGCAGTGAGCTGAGATCCGGCCACTGCACTCCAGCCTGGGCGACAGAGCCAGACTCCGTCTCAAAAAATAAAAAATAAAAAAAAATAAAGTCAGAGGGACAGAGGCCCAGAGGCAGACAGAGACCCAGAGAGAGAGGGGGACAGAGACCCAGAGACAGAGAGATAGAGACCTAGAGAGAGGGAGTACAGAGACCTAGAGAGAGAGAGAGAGAGATATATAGAGAGAGAAAGACCCAGAGAGAGACAGAGGTCCGGAGAGAGAGCGGGACAGACAGTGGGTTGGGGTGTATAAAGAGCCAGGGACAGTGATAGGTACCTAGAATTACAGTGGAGGGACAGAGACCAGAGAGTGAGAGAGAAACCTAGACGTAGACACCCTAGTCCCTGCACCGAAAGAGAGAGAGACAGAGAGAGACTCAGACAGAGTGGGACAAAGACCAAGCAGAGACACACACACACCAGCCTGAGAGAGGGCAGACTCACCAACCTCCACTGAAGTTTCCAGGACCGCCCCCACCCCTGACACACAGGCTGGAGCCATGCTGGAGCTAGCTGGGAGCTTTGACCAACCCGGCCCAGCCCTGCAGCCTCCCAACTGCGCCAGCCCAGGGCCCTGGACTCCCCACCACTCCCCTCAGGTCCTCTGTCCAGGCTGCCCCTCTGCCAGAACATTCTTCCCTCTATCTCCTCCTTGGCCTTTGAGCCTCCCCTCGTTCCACAAGCTCCCAGCTCCCCTACAGCCCTGCAGAGCTCCTCCTGTGCCTCCCCATAACCCTAGCCCCTGACACAAGGCCCAGCCACCTAGACCTGGAGCTGCCGAGGGTTGTCTGGTGTCCCCAGGCCCTGCTCCTGAAAAAACAGTGGTTGAAGAAATGAATGAAAGCTGGGTGCAGTGGCTGATGCCTGTAATCCCAGCAGTTTGGGAGGCTGAGGTAGGCGGATAACTTGAGCTCAGGAGTTCGAGACCAGGCTGGCCAACATGGCAAAACCCCATTTCTACTAAAAATACAAAAATTAGCCAGGTGTGGTGGTGCATGCCTATAATCCCAGCTACTTGGGAGGCTGATGTAGGAGAATCACTTGAACCCAGGAGGTGGAGGTTGCAGTGAGCTAAGATTGCACTACTGTACTCCAGCCTGGGTGACAGAGGGAGACTCTGTCTTAAAAAAGAGAGAGAGAGAGAGAGAGAGAGAGAGAGAGAGAGAATATACGAATCAGTGGAATGACTGAGGAAAACGTCAAGTGATGATGATGGAGAGAGAAAATGAGAAGAATGAGCACAAGAATGAGGCCACCATGGATACAGAGAGAAGGCCCTGGCATGGGGCTGTCACGGCTGATGACTGGGAGTAGGAGCTGGTGGAACCCACGGGGCCCTGGGAACAGGGACCTTGGAACTGGGCACTTCAATCCCAAAGGCTGGGCTTGGGGGGCCAAGCAGGAAGACTGGGGGGAGCACCATGAAGAAACCTACAGGAAGAGCTATAGGCACCCAGCTCAACTGGACATCTGTCATTGGACAGATGGGGAAACTGAGGCTCAGAGAAGGAAAGGACCTTGAGGAGATCTAGTCCTCTCCTGATATGAAGGCCACGCTCCCCACAACACACACACAGCTACCCCAGATTGGCAGAGAGCTGGAATGTTGGAAAATCCACAGGTCAGATTGGAGTGGGGGCGCTGTAGAGTTGAGGAGCTGAGGTTTGTTGAGGCAGAAGAGCTCAGGACACACACACAAGAAACACCTAAGAGTGGGGCTGGGGAGGGATTGGAGGTACAGGGACAACGAGGTGCCAGAGGGCAGGGCTCATAAGGAATAAGGAAGGGGCCATTGCGCCCTGTAATCTGGATGCTGGGAGAATTGGGGAGTGTCTGGATATTGGGGATCCCAGGATGGCGGAGGCCTGGGGGATCAGGCTATCAGGATTTGGGCAGGGACCATGAAAAAACAGAGGGTCAGAATATGAAAGAGTTCCCACGTCAGGGGTTGGGAAAATTCAGAAGTTCAGAGATGAGACAGGGACTGGGGCTTCTAGAAGTCCAGAACTTGCAAAGTCAGGGAGTTGGAAGGTCAGAAGTCTGGGGTGAGAGGGGAGAAGTCATGGGGTTGAGGCAGGAAGGCATCCGATGGCAAAGGGGGTGGGAGGCTGGAAAATCGGATCCAGGCCTGATGCTAATATTTGGAGACGTCGAGGAGAGGAAGGGTGTCTATCGTATCATTCTCTGTTGTTTTTTGTTTTGTTTTGTTTTTGAGACAGAGTTTCACTCTTGTTGCCCAGGCTGGAGTGCAATGGCATGATCTCTGCTCACAGCAACCTCTACTTCCTGGGTTCAAGCGATTCTCCCTCCCGAGTGTCTGGGATTACAGGCATGTGCCAACACGCCTGGCTAATTTTTGTATTTTTAGTAGAGATGGGGCTTCTCCATGTTGGCCAGGCTGCTCTTGAACTCCCAACCTCAAGTGATCTGCCCGCCTCAGCCTCCCAAAGTGCTGGGATTACAGGCACGAGCCATGACGCCCAGCCCATTCTCTATTCTTGCCTGTAAATTTGCAATCTTCCCCAGTGTGATTCATTTTAACAGAAAAATGCAGGGACAAGAAGTGAGGAAGTTATGAAGTCTGAAGGCAGGGGACTTGCAACCTGGGGGCGCTCAGGGCCCTGGGAAGGGGAAGGTCAGGGGAGGGGCCACTGACCGAGCCGCCCTCCACGATGTCCCTCCAGAGCGGGCGGTCAGGGGGCTGCTCGGCCAGCTCCAGGAGGTTGTCCAGCACCACCTGGCCGATGAGGTCGTGCCGCGAGAAGCGGTCAAAGTCATAGACGCTGAAGTGCAGTTTGCGTTGGGCCAGCTCGGCCAGGGGCACCGAGAATTGAAACGTCTCATTGAAGACGGGGTTCAGGGTCTTCCTGTGCACCTGGTGGTGGTGGGTGACAGGAGACAGACACCGTGCCCATAAGCCCCTCCTCCACAGGATCCAGGAGTCCAGGACCCCGGCCCCTCCTCCCTCAGACCCAGGAGTCCAGGCCCAGCACCTCCTCCCTCAGACCCAGGAGTCCAGGCCCAGCCCCTCCTCCCTCAGACCCAGGAGTCCAGGCCCAGCCCTCCTCCCTCAGACCCAGGAGTCCAGGCCCCCCAGCCCCTCCTCCCTCAGACCCAGGAGTCCAGGCCCCCAGCTGCTGCTTCCTCAGACCCAGTGGTCCAGACCCCAGCTCCTCCCTCAGGCCCAGGAGTCCAGACCCCCAGCCTCTCCTCCCTCAGACCCAGGAGTCTAGACTCCTAGCTCCCTGTCTGTGGGACCCCGGTGTCCAGCCTGCTGCTCCAGACCTTGGTCTGAAATTTTTTCTTGCGGTCAGGCAGCAGGTAGATCTTGACGTAGGGGTCTGAGAAGCCGTTGGAGTCCTTGGCAGGGAGGTCCAGGGCCTGCAGGATCCTCACCACCAGCTGGTCTGAGCCATAGAGGTACCGCAGGGCGAAGCTGATGCGGCCACAGGGTGCCCCTGTGCCTGCTTCTCCGGAGCCTGGGGCCCCCCCGCCCCGCCGGCCACCAGGGCCAGTCCCCTGGTACAGCTCGGGCTTAATCTGCCCAATGAGTTTGGCTTTTTCCTCGCCGCCAGGCAGGGGTAAGGGCAGGGCGGGTGGCCGCTCCTCACTGTTGGGGTCCGGCTGGGAGGTCAGAGTCTGCTGGGTGAGGGGTCGGGGCAGGGCTGGGTACCTGTAGGGGGTGGGGGAGACCAAGGTGAGTTCAGTGACTCTGATCTTTGCATGCAGAGACCTGAGAGATTCCTCCCTGCCTTTCCCTCCGTCCCCCAGCCAGGTGGCCACAAGTCCCCTCCTTTGCTCACTGTGTGAGCTTGAGGGAGCCACTGGGCTCTCTGAGCCTCAGTTTCCCCATTGATATCTGGGGGCATTCCCTCCCTTTCTTCTTTCTTTCCTTCTTTTTTGAGACAGAGTTTTGCTCTTCTCGCCCAGGCTGGAGTGCAAAGGCATGATCTCGGCTCACTGCAATCTCTGCCTCCCAGATTCAAGTAGTTCTCCTGCCTCAGCCTCCCAAGTAACTGGGAGTACAGGTGTGTGCCACCATACCTGGCTAATTTTTATATTTTTAGCAGAGACAGAGTTTCACCATGTTGGTCAGGCTGGTCTCAAACTCCTGACCTCAGATGATCCGCCTGCCTCGGCCTCCCAAAGTGCTAGGATTACAGGCATGAGCCACCACACCCAGTCTCATTCTCCCCATTTCAAAGCTAGCTCCAGCCCATACCTGTGAATGCACCAGCTATCAGTAACCTCCTTTGGACCTCAAGCTGGTGACCCAGGATGCTTCTCCATGGACCCCCGACGCCCCACGTAACACAGACCTTCCTTGAACCCTCTTCTGCCCTTCTCTTAATCTCCCCGGCCGTCTCTCCTCTCTATCCCCACTGTCCTGGTCACAGCTCAGGCCTTGTGCTCTCCTGAACTCTCAGCCTCCAGTGTCTCCCTCCAGCCCACCCCATGTGGCCCCACAGGGTTCCTTCTACACGCAGAGCTGACTCTGCCCCTCCCCTGCTCACAGCCCTCCCATGGCCCTTCAGTGCCCTCAGGGCAAAGTCCCAGAGCCTCAGCCTGGCACTCAAAGCCCCGTGTGGTCTGGTGTCCGTAGCCACATCTCTCAAGTTTTCTTTTTTCTTTTCTTTTCTTTTTTTTTTTTTTGAGATGGAGTCTCGCTCTGCCGCCCAGGCTGGAGTAGAGTGTGCAATCTTGGCTCCTGGGTTCAAGAGATTCTCCTGTCTCAGCCTCCTGAGTAGCTGGGATTACAGACACATACCACCACGTCCGGCTATTATTATTTTTTGTATTTTTAGTAGAGACGGGGTTTCACCATATTGGCCAGGCTGGTGTCAAACTCCTGACCTCAAGTTATCTGGCCACCTTGGCCTCCCAAAGTGCTGGGATTACAGGCATGAGCCACTGTGCCCGGCCTGAAGTTTTCTTTTTTTCAAACTTATTCTCATGCCTTGGTGACTAAGGCATGGTGCTCTGGCTGTCCCCTTGGTGTGGGCTGTCCCCACAATGCACTATGATCTTGTTCTCCTCTTGTCTTTCCCTGGGCCGCTCCCTTCACCTGGAATGCCCAGGTCACAGCCCTGCCTCTTTGCCTAACTCTCCCTCAGCCTGCGGGTCTCAGCTGAGACACCTCCACCTCCAGGAAGCTTCCAGCCTTCTCCCAGCTGTGGTCCCCTGAGCCGTTTTCCTGCCTCACCAGCCCAGCTACACCAGGACAGCCAGTCTGGGGGCCGCCTCCTCTGCACTGTGAGTAACAGGTGGGCAGAGTCCGGTGTTTTCCTAACACCCCGCTCAGGCCTAGTTTATGTTAGTGCTCAATATACATTTACAGGTATATTGAGGAATAATGAATGAAGGAACTCCAGGTCCCACTACCAATCCTGGCTTAGAGTGAAAGGGGGTGAATTGCCTTGTGCCACAGGGACTTGGGGATCCAACCTCATTCTCCTCTACTTACCTGTCCTGAAGTCCTGTCCCCAGTCTCCTCCCTCTGGACCCAGGAATTCAGGCCCCCAGTCATCTACTCCTTCGGGTCCAAGGGGTCTAGACCCCATAGCCCCAACCTCCCTCAGATCCAGGAGTCTAGGGCCCCACCCTCCTCTTTCCCTAAGATCCAAGAGTCAATACCCCGATTCCCCTCCAAATCCCGAACTCATAAGAACCATAGATGGGAAAGAGACACAGAGGAGGAGCAGAAGTTCAGAGTGGACCCCCAGCCCAGTATCCTCTCTCACCTGGTGGTGGGTGCCAGGCTTGTGACCTGCTGATGTGACTGGGCACTGGGCAAGCCCCCACCACTGGGGGGCAGCAGGAGCAACCCAGAGCCTGCTCCCCCCTCGGAGGGCAGCTCAGGGGATGTTTGGCTCGGTTTGACCCCAGCGACCACTGCAGCTGCTGCAGCCTCTGGATACGAGTCCATGTCCAAGTAGGAGGGCTCAGGGGTGTCAGAACCCCCCAGGCTGCCTGGCTCCAGCAGCTCAGCAAAGGGTGGATGGTGGGCAGTGTGGGCATGGTGGTGTGGGCCGCCCAGCAGAGGATGGCCACCCAGGCCAGCACCCAGGTGGTGCCCGCCGCCGCCTACCAGGCCTGCCAGCCCGACACCAGGGCCTAGGTCTTTGCGCAGGGGGCCACCACCTACTGCCGAGCCTCCCTTGTCCCGCCAGGGCACCCAGCACAACTTCCAGGACACGAAGAGAGAGACACCCAGAAGGACAATGCCACAGAATGTCACGATGACCGACAGCAGGCTCACGGAGATGTCTGGAGAGAATGAGGACAGAGGTGGGGGTCAGGATGGGGTCACAGTACCTCCTCCCTCTGCTGTCCCCGAACAGTTAACCCTTCATATTTGCCATGCAATTGTCCGTGCAATCGCAAGTGCCAGGCACTTTGCACGTATTACTTAATATATGTTCTACAACTCTACAAGGTAAGTATTGTATTTTTTTTTAAGAGATGGAATCTCTGTTACTCAGGCTGGAGTGCAGTGGCATGATCATAGCTCACTGCACCCTCGAATTCCTGGGCTCAAGCAATCCTCTCACCTCAGCCTCCCAAGAGGCTGGGACTACAGGTACTTGCTATCACACCTGGCTAACTTTTAAATTTTTTTTGTAGAGATGAGGTCTTGCTATGTTGCCCAGGCTGGTCTTGAACTCCTGGCCTCAAGCAATCTTCCCACCTTGGCCTCCCAAAGTGCTGTGATTACAGATGTGGCCACTGTGCCCAGCCCAGTATTTCTACATAACCATTTTAAAGATGAGGAAACTGAGACACAGAGAGATTCAGTGATTTGTTTAAAGTTTTACAAGTAACAAATGACAGATCTGAGATTTGAATCCAGCAGTCTGTCTCCAGATTTTATTCTCTTAATCACTAGACTTTGCTGCCTCTCTGTAAGAGAACACAATATGTGAGGTAACACCAAGGTCCTGCAAAATGCTCAGAGATGGTCAAGGAAGCAGGGACCCTGCATGACACAGTTAGGCAGGTGAGGGTTTAAATCACGCTTGCTGTGTGGCCTTGGGAACATATCTTAACCACTCTGAACCTTACACTTCCCATTTCCCAAGTAGGAAAAATCAGTTCTTCTCTCTTATAGTAGTCTGAAGGAATGCAGAAGGTAAATCACATGTGGAAGATAATAACAAACATATCTTGAGGGATGATTACATACCAGATAGCTCAGTACTTTATAGGGGTCAGGTTATTTAAGCCTGCCAGGCACTACATGAGGTTAGCAACATATTTATCCCTGTTTTCCACAAAAGAAAACTGAGATCAGTATACCTGTAGTCACCTGCTCAAAGTTCATAGCTGGTAGGTGGTAGAGTCAGGATTTAAGCCTGGGAAGCCTGGGAAGCCTGGCTTCAAAGCCCATGGTCTTCACCATGATGCTGTCACACCTCAATGCTTCCCAATAAATGGTAGTTCAAATGTGAATTTTTATTAGAATAATAAATCCTATTGCTGCCACCATGTGTGTCCAACACCATCAACACCATAGCTAACACAATCTGAATGCCACATATGTGCTGATATGCCTTGCAGAGAAATCCAAGTACAGAATTGTTCTTACAACCAAAGCTTTTGGGCTTCTTCAGTAATTGGTACCAGGAGTGGGGTTTTTCAGAAATGACCTTCAAGGAATGGGAATTCGTTTTGAAATGGACTTCTGTGTGTTGGCAAAGTGAAAGGGAAAATCTCTACTCCAAACAGACAGTGGGTTATGGTGGGGAAGCAGGTAGGAAGGCCGTTGCCAGCAAGGACAGCTGAGTGGAACGGCTGTGTCCAGTTACATTAGGGGACACACAGCAGGAAGGGGATGCCTTCTTGTCCTGTACTGCTCAGTGAAGCTATAGTGGTGTGTGACATTAATCCTTATGACATTATATAACTTTGAAATGACGTATCCCATTTTACATATGAGAAAACAGGCTCTGAGAGAGAGGAAGTGGCCCTGCAGGGACATATACCAGGCACTGGCAGAACTCTGGGTTTCCTTCTCCCCTCCCTCTTAGGGTGCTTTATTTATTTATGTATTTATTTTATTTTTTTGGAGGCAGAGTCTTGCTCTGTCGTCCAGGCTGGAGTGTAGTGGTATGATCTCGGTTCACTGCAGCATCCACCTCCCAGGTTCAAGCACTTCTTGTGCCTCAGCCTCCTGAGTAGCTGGGACAACAGGTGGGCACCACCACGCCTGGCTAACTTTTGTATTTTTGGAATAGACGGGGTTTTGTTATGTTGGCCAGGCTGGTCTCTAACTCCTGGCCTCAGATCCATCCACCTCAGCTTCCCAAAGTACTGGGATTACAGGCATGCACCACCATGCCTGGCCAGACTGCTCCTTTTTTTTTTTTTTTTTTTTTTTTTTTTTTTT
>NC_045454.1:7417910-7460060 GCF_002776525.5 Piliocolobus tephrosceles | reverse complement strand
TTTTTTTTTTTTTTTTTTTTTTTTTTTTTTTGAGACAGAGTCTCGCTGTGTCACCCAGGCTGGAGTACAGTGGTGTGATCTCGGCTCACTGCAAGCTCCACCCCCTGAGTTCATGCCATTCTCCTCCCTCAGCCTCCCGAGTAGCTGGGACTAAGGTGCCCACCACCATGCCAGGCTAATTTTTTGTTTTTGTGTTTTTAATAGAGATGGGGTTTCACCCGTGTTAGCCAGGATGGTCTCAATCTCCTGACTTCGTGATCCACCCACCTCAGCCTCCCAAAGTGCTGAGATTACAGGCGTGAGCCACCGCACCCGGCCCAGAGTGCTCCTTTTTTTTTTTTTTTGAGACCGAGTCTCGCTCTGTCGCCCAGGCTGGAGTGCAGTGGCCGGATCTCAGCTCACTGCAAGCTCCACCTCCTGGGTTTACGCCATTCTCCTGCCTCAGCCTCCCGAGTAGCTGGGACCACAGGCGCCTGCCACCTCACCCGGCTAGTTTTTTTTTTTTTTTTTTTTTTTTAGTAGAGACGGGGTTTCACCGTGTTAGCCAGGATGGTCTCCATCTCCTGACCTTGTGATCCACCCGTCTCGGCCTCCCAAAGTGCTGGGATTACAGGCTTGAGCCACCGCGCCCGGCCCCAGAGTGCTCCTTTTTAAGTGACCAACACTCACTGAGCATTCTGGGAGGCCTGTTAGAAACCAGAGGCAAGGACTTTACGAGCCTCCTGAACACAGGGTGAGTTGAGAAAACAGGGTCATTATGGAGAAAAATTAAACAGATGCTTTCCCCTACTGCCAGCCTGATTCAGACCCTGTTCAACTGAGAACATGGATCCCACACACCCTGACAGGTTCGCCATTCCTGTCTGCACAGACTGGGGAGCTATTTGGGCGTGGAGAGGTGGTGTAGTTGTGCAGTAGAAGATTCACCTTGCCCAGAGAAAGGTTTGGCCCTTGATCAGCTCCTGGGAGGGAACCTCTAAGCCCAGGGAATGTCCTGCCTGATTAGAGTGTCTTTGTTTACCTGGAGCCTTGGATCATGCGGCATAGTCTATGCTAACACTGTGATGTATGCTGGAGGCCTCTGGCTCAACCTCTGGAGGAGCTGGAGACTGAAGTCAGCCACACCAGCAATCAGCCACGTATATGGGACTGGCCCCCAATAAAAACCTTGCACACCAAGGCCCAGGTGAGTTTCCCTGGTTCGTAATAGACTGTGCATGCTGTCACACGTCATTGCAGGGAAAATTAAGCACTGTCCATGTCACTCCACTGCGAGAGGATGACTGGAAGCTCACACCTGCTCTGTCCTGGATTCTGCCCTGGGTGCCTCTTCCCTTTACTGACTTCAGTCTGTATCATTTCACTGTAATAAATCATAACCATGAGTATAACAGTTTCCGGCCAGGCACAGCGGCTTATGCCTGTAATCCCAGCACTTTGGGAGGCTGAGGCAGGTGGATTACTTGAGGTCAGGAGTTCGAGACCAGCCTGGCCAACATGATGAAACCCTATCTCTACTAAAAATACAAAAAAAAATTAACTGGGTGTGGTGGCAGGCACCTGTAATCCCAGCCACTCGGGAGGCTGAGGCAGAAGAATCACTTGAATCTGGGAGGCGGAGGATGCAGTGAGCCGAGATCCCACCATTACACTCCAGCCTGGGCAACAAGAGTGAAACTCTATCTCAAAAACAAACAAACAGACAAACAAAAACAGTTTCCTGAGTTCTGTGAGTCAATGATTCTAGCAAATCATTGAAGCTGACGGTGGTCATGAGGACCCCCAAACTACAGTGCTGTACTAGACGACGCAGGATTCAATTCTGCCTCTGCTACCATCGAGCCTCTGGGCAAGTGACTGCTGCTCTCTCGGCCTTATCCCTCATGACTGTCACCTGGACATCCTGCACGTGAGGAGCCAGGCCCTGCCCTGGGGCTCAGCAGGTGCAACCGTGGTTGTAATCACTCAGCACATGCTCCCTCTCGTCAGCGTTTCCTCATCCGGGCAACGGCACTCATAATGTTCCCTCGTTCCCAGAACCCTGCTGCTTTCTAGCTGTGTGACCTTGGACAGGTCACTTCACCCTTCTCAGCCTCAGTTTCCTCTGTTGAAAATGGGGATTATATGTTCCACAAAGGGTCACTGTGAGTAATCATTGAGATGTGCAAAGGGCCTCACGTGCTGCCTAGACCACAGTGGGTGCCCAGTAAGCGAATCCCAGCATTGAGTGAATGACCACTGCGTGCCCAGCATTGTTCTAAGTGCTTCCTGGGTGTTGCGTCATTTAAGCCTTTCATCTGCTCGATGAAGCATCCCTTTTATTATCCCCATTTTCCAGATGAGGAGACTGAGGCCCAGAAGTAGAGTCACTTACCTACAGCCATGCAGTTATTAAGAAAGTAAGGGAGATGGAACTTGAACCCAAACAAGTCAGTCTGACTCAAGAGCCTGAGATTTACACAAGATGCACAGAGATATCTGAAGGGGGCATTTGGTGGTGGTAGTCAGAGGGAGGCCCACAGGGTAAAACTCAAAAAGTGGACCACACAGCTCCTTCTTCTTGGATCAGAGATTTGGGAGAGGGGCAGCAGCAGGCAGGATGGGGGCAAGACTCTGCGAGGGACTGACCCCGCAAGTGATGGAAAGCTGAGCAGTTCTGCTCCGAGTCGCCTGGTCATAGTGCAGGCAGGGGGTTGGCCAAGACAGGCAGGGGTGCTGACCTGCATCTGGACCCCGGGGATAGCCTCGGATTCGGTCACTGAACTCTTGGCACCTGTTGTTGGTGTCAGCATCTCGGACCAGCTCACAGAGGTCTGAGACCAGGACGAGTGCCCGCCGGCAGAGGTCATCCTCGTAGTCTCCTGACATGGTGGCCGTCTGGTCCTATGTGTGGGAGGGATGGGGCAAGGGTGCAGATGGGAAACAGAATGGGAGAGCAGGGTGGGCAGGTGTGGAGATAATGGTGGAAGGAGACACCGAGCAAAGGAAGGATGGGCAAAGGGGACAGAGATTGGGGGCAGATGGATTAGGGATGGAGATTTGAGGAAGAAGGACAAGGTGACAGGTATTAGAGAGGGATGGACAAGGAAAAGGAATTAGGAGTGGACAGACAAGAGGGCAGAAATTAGGGATGGAGATAGTAACAGGGACTGGGTAAGTCAAGGGGACAGAGATGGGCGTGAATGGAGTAGAGGACAGAGAATAGGGACAAATGAACAAGGAGGAAGAGACGGAGAAGGGCAGTGAAGGGATTAAGAATGAGAATGCACAAATAAAGGGATGGACAGATGAGGAAACAAAGATTAGGGCTGCACAGATGAAGGAACAGGAGTTAGGGATGAGCAGACAAGGTGCCAGCCATTCATCATTCATTCATTCAACAAACATCCCTCCAGCACCAACTGCACCCTATGTGCTGTGCTGGTTGCTACGAATCCAGCAGAGAACAAGGTCCTGGAGTTCCCTGACCTCCTGGTGTCACAATCCAACGAGAGGAGACATAGAGTAAACAAGCAAACAAAAACACATACACAAACCTGTCATTCTCAGACTGACTGTGAGAAGCACTCCACAGGACACGGCCGGAGGATGTGTCACAAAGGAACTCGGAGGGGGACGGTCAGGGAGGGCTCTCCCAGACTTGAAGGATGACATGGAGCCAGCCACAGGCGGGGGACAGTGGCGCCGGGGTGGGGAAAAGCTTTCAGAGAAAGGCATTCTAGACGGCAGGAACAGGATGAGCAGGGACTTAGGGTAGGAAAGCACTTGGAGGGTCCAGGGACCAAGGAGGCCAGAGTGGGGTAGATGCAGGGAGGGCCAGGAGAGAAGGATGGATGCCGGTAGAGAGATAGGAGGTGAATAGGTACGGTGGGAGCTGGGGGTGGAAAGGTGGAGATGCAGAGATGGGGACCAAGTTGAGGGAGGGAGAGATACAGGGAGGGGAGACAGAGATAATGTGAAGGGCAGACTGAGGCTCCGAAGAGATGAAGAGGTGAACAGGCAGGCAGAAGGAAAGTCAAGGATCGAGACTTGGGATGGACAGTGACAAGGAATGAACTGAGGTGTAATTAATTCAGAGGGGCTCGAGAGACAAGGGGACAAGAGACGGTGAAGAGGGGCAGGCAGGAGTGTGGGCAGAAATATCTTTGAAAGAGAAACGGTCGAATGGGAGCATGGATGGGTGCGGAAATAAAGGACAGTAGATGAAGGCTAGAGATCACAGACAGACAAAAGGAGAGAGGCGGGCTGGGCAGGCAGACATGGGTTCATAAGGCAAGGTTCAGTGAGCACATAAATGAGAGGAGGCTAGGAAGGAGAGGTGGATGTGAGGAGAGGGGGAATTAGTGACACATGGCTCGGAGCCAGGCATCAAGATGGGTTGAAGGGGATGCAGGGGAATTAGGAACAGACAGACCAGGGCTCACAGATGGACAGGTGTCGTGGGGGTGCTGCAGAAGGCCAGGACTCTAAGACAGGCATGGTCACACTCACCTGCGCTTATCTCTGCCGTGTCCTGGGTGGCAGCCGAGGCGGCGGCGGGCGGCAGCCCATGGGGGTTGTAGGGCGGACAAGGGACTGTGGACACGTTCCCACGCGCCGGGTAATGAGAGGGGAAGTCTGATCTGGGGGCTGAGGCCAAGAGAAAAAGCTCAGCTTAAGAGTCACATCTTGTCCTGCTCGAGCCAGCTGCCCTACCCCAGGCAACCCACTGGGAGCCGGGCCACCCCCTCCCACCTCAGGGCCCCCAGCTCCCATTAAGGGCTTAGAGACTACAATTCCCGGCACGCCTCGCGCTCGCGCTGCCGCGGCTTCATAGCCCCGGCGCTGCAGGAGCTGCTGGGAGTTGAAGTCCTTAATGCCTCTCCCGGCTGCAGAGAGGATGGGTTTTTTTTTTTTTTTTTAAGGTTGGGGGGGTCAAGATGCTGGGGTCCCAAGACGCTGCAGGGGAGGGGAACAATGTCCAGGACGTCGAAAAGCCACGGAGCCCTAAGTCCTTAGGGGCCACGGAATGGGGAAACGATTTCCCCGCGCTGGAGATCGGTGGGCGACGGGTGGGGTACACCCAGGTGTTCGGGACCCCCTTCCAGGGCCACGTGCCCCTCCCCTGGGGTGGCCAGAGAGGGCTGCAGCGCTCCCACTCCCCGGCCCAAGATCCACGCGCCTCTGCATCTACCCCGCCCCCATGCGCCGGGGCCGACCCCCGGGATCTGGCTGGGGCTGGGGCTTTGGCAGGGGGAGGGGGAGGAGCGGACTCACCCGGAGCCGCCGCTGCCGCCGCCGCCGCCGCCGCCGCCGCAGCCCCGCGCGCCCGCCGCGGTGCTGGCTCGGCTCCTCCCCTCGCCACTGTCGCAGGTCCGCGGCTCCTCCCCCTGCACTCCCTCCTTTCCCTACTCCGAACCCGCGGCAGGAAAGCCTAAATCACTTGGCCTCAGCAAGGAAGCAGGGAGATTTCCCGGGACCAAGGCAGCAGAGACCCAGTGGGTTTCCACACTGGGGACCCAGAGATCTGGGATCGTGACGTGCTGCTTCTCCAGGGTCTCCCTCCCGCTATCTCACAGAGATGGAAGTCCAGGGACCCCAGGGCTCTCTTCCCAGGAACCCAGGACTTCAGGCCCTCCCACCTGAGCCGCTCTGAAGGCCGGTGGTGGGAGCGGAAGCTGAGACTCAAAGGTACAGTGCCACAGCCAGGATAGAGGTATTAGCAGGAACCTGGGTTTGAATCCCACCTTGGCCATCTCCTGCCTGTGTGCGCCTCTTGCTCTGAGGCCCCGTTTCCTCGTCAGCAAAATACACACCGTAAACTTATTTCCTAAGGGATCCACAGTTTGAAAAACCAGTCAGTGTAGACAAAACATTGCTACCGACTAGGTACTTAATTAATATTTCTCAAAAGCAGCGAGTAACAGTTTAATAGCAGTTAATGGCAATTGTCACTTCCTATAAGTGGTGAAGTGCTAAGTGCTTTGAAAGCATTTTCTCATTTAATTTTCACTTGGGTGCAATTATGACATTCCCATTTCACAGAGGAGATAACTGAGGCCCATGGAGGTTAAATCCCTCGGGTAAGGTCTAGATCAGGGGTGTCCAATCTTTTGGCTTCCCTGGGCTGCATTGTTGTCTTGGGCTACACATAAAATACACTAACACTAACAATAGCTGATAAGAAAAAAAATTACAAAAAAAAATCATAATGTTTTAAGAAAGTTTACAAATTTGTGTTGTGCCGCATTCAGAGTCTCCTGGGCTGCATGCGGGCCTCAGGCCGCTCGTTTGACAAGCTCGATCTAGATCTACAGAGCCTGGAGAGGTGGCTCAGAGGCCCCCTCAGTGCTCTCAATCAGTGACATGGAAATAAATACAACCTCTAAGTAAAAATCAAAGGCTGGGCTGACACCTGTAAATCCCAACACTTTGGGAGGCTGAAGTGGGAGGATTGCTTGAAACCAGGAGTTTGAGAGGTCTTGGACAACATAGCGAGACTCCATCTCTACAAAACAAAAAACCAAAACAAAACCAAACTAGTGGGTGTGGTGGTGTGTGCCTACGCAGGAGGCAGAGGTGGGGGGACTGCTGGAGCCCAGGATTTCGAGACTGCAGTGACCTGTGATTGCACCACTGCACTCCATCCAGCCTGGGCAACAAAGCATGATCCCATCTCAGGTTTGCCCAGAATAAACAGGCCAGGTGCGGTGGCTCATTCCTGTAATTGTAGCACTTTGGGGGGCCAAGGTAGGTGGATCGCTTGAGCTCAGGAGTTCAAGACCAGCCTGGGCAACATGACAAAACCCTGTCTCTACAAAAAATACAAAAATTAGCTGGGTGTGGTGATGCACGCCTGTAGTCCTAGCTACTTGGGGGGCTGAGGCAGGAGGATCACTTGAACCCAGAAGGTGGAGGTTGCAGTGAGCCAAGACTGTACCACTGGGCTCCAGCCTGGGCGACAAAGCGAGACCCTGTCTCAAAAATAAAAATAAATATGAATAATTAAATAAATATTTAGAGCAAGAAATAAAAATGTCTAAATAAATAAGTAACTAAAAGTAAAAATTGCTTGCTGCTTCTGCAAATACAACTTCAAGCAAGCATCCTGGGCCCTCCTTCTAATTAGGTTACACCCTACCCCTACTCTTGCCTATGTGTGCATTTTGCAGTCATTATCCTACCACAGCACCCCCAGAAATGGCTCCCAGGTTTGCCCAGAGTCCCTTCCTCGTGGATTCTTGCATCCCCCCAGATGGATGTGCGTTTATATCCAGGGAAGCATGCGTGGGTGTAAACCTACAGACCACTAGTGCAGGTCTGGATGCCAACTCTCATGGCCTGACTCTTGAACCCTACTGGGCCTGCCCAGGGTCCATAGGTAGCCCTGTTCCACAAGGAGAGACATGCTGTGATGCACGCACTCAGAGATGGGCACACAGATGGGCTTGCCAGGCTGCCATGACACGTTTCCAAAGAGATGCTCAGATTCCAAGGCTGCCCGGGCATTGAGAGGCAGCCGTAGTGCACTGGTTGTGTGACTTTGGGGGCAGAGCACTGGGATTCAAATCCCAGCACTGCCCCCATCTCCATGCAACCTTGGAGGGGTTACTTATATTCTCCATGCCTCAGTTTCCCTCTCTGTAAGTGCAGATAATACTTTTAAAAATCATATTCTGGCTGGGTGCGGTGGCTTATGCCTGTAATCCCAGCACTTTGGGAGGCCGAGGCTGGCAGATCACCTGAGGTTGGGAGTTTGAGACCAGCCTGACCAACATGGAGAAACCCCGTCTCTATTAAAAATACAAAAATTAGCCAGGCATGGTGGCACATGCCTGTAACCTCAGCTACTTGGGATGCTGAGGCAGGAGAATCACTTGAACCCAGGAGGTGGAGATTGCAGTGAGCCAACATCATGCCATTGCACTCCAGCCTGGGCAACAAGAGCAAAACTCTGTCTAAAAAAAAAAAAGAAAAAAGAAAGAAAGAGAGAGAGAGAAAGAAAGAATCATATTCTATCTCATTGAGTTATTTTGAGGGTTAAATTAAATTCATGGAAGGTGCTTAGGAAAAATGGCTAGTGTTCAGTGTTGTCATAACTAAAAATGAAATGCATTTGCTCATTTAAACTTTAGCTGGACTTGACAAGTGAGGAAATTGAGGCTCAGCAAGGGAAGTGCCCTGCCCAAGATCACACATCTGGAAAGTGTGAGTGGAAATTAAAAACTGTATGGGTCTGGACCAGGTGCAGTGGCTCACACCTGTAGTCCCAGCACTTTGGGAGGCTGAAGGCGGGAGGATCCTGTGAGCTCAGGAGTCGAGACTTGCCTGGACAACATAGTGAGGCCTCATCTCTATGAAAATTACAAAATTTAGCCGGGCATGGTGGCACACACCTGTAGTCCCACCGGCTTGGGGGGAAGGCTGAGGTGGGAGGATTGCTTGAGCCCCAGAAGTCGAGGCTGTGGGGAAATGGAGGCTGCCCAGAGTCCCATCCTTGTGCTTTCTTGCATCCCCCCAGATGGATGTGCATTTACATCCAGGCTGGAGTGCAGTGAGACATGATTGTGCCATTGCACTCCAGTCAGAGTGAGACCTTGTCTCAAAAAACAAAAAGAAAAAACAAAAAACGGAGTGGATCTGAATCCAGAGCCCTTGCCTTTAGCCACCATGCTGTTTGCATCTAGGACCCATTTGAGGACTTGTTTGCTACTGCTGCTAGGAGTATAGAACAGTATAAAGAGCACCGGACACGGAGCCAGGAGACAGAGATAGAATCTTACAGATTCATTCAACTCAATTCATGCAGTCATTTGAGAAATGCTTTCTGAGCACCTAATGTGTGCCAGGCATTTTTTTTTTTTTTTTGGCACCAGGGATTCAGCTGGGAACAAAATAGACTAAAATTCCAGGGTTGGAAGAGCTCATGGTCTAGTGGAAGAGACAGAAAATAATCAAAATAACTACACATACAAGGATCCTCATACTAGGATCAATGCTAGGAAGGAACATCCATTGAGTTGTGTGTTTGAGAGAGGTCAGGGAAGCTCCTGAGCAAGTGACTTTTCAGCTAAGCTCAGAAGGATGAGTGGGCATAAGCCAAGTGGTGAAGATGAGGGAGGGAAGGGGAAATGCTCCAGGGAGAAGGAACAGCCCATGTAAGACCTGGGGGCAGGAGGGAGTTTGGCACCTTGAGGACTGCCGAGCACACAAGCTCTGTAGGAGTAGCACTTTGTTTTGTTCATAGCTGTCTTCCAGCTGCCTGGCACAGTACCTGGCACATGGTAGGCACTCAATACATATTGGTTGGTTGAATGAATCAATGAACATGTGAATGGATAAGTGGAGGAATGTATGAATCTATGATGTATCGATAGATGGGTGCATGACTGGATAGATGCTAGAAGGATAGATGAAGGGATGGACGGATATGTGGATGAGTGAATGGCTGGATGGATAAGATGGATGTTGGAGGAATAGATGAAGGAATGGATAGATGAAAGAGTGGATGGTTGGGTGGATACATGGATGATTGGATGGATAAATGAAGAGTTAGAGTGGGAGTGGATAGATGGATGCTGCAGAAATAGATGAAGGGATAGATGAGTGAATGGCTGGATGGATAGAGGATAGATAGACTGGTGGATAGATGGATGGATGTTGGAGAAATAGATGAAGGGATGGATGAGTGGATGAGTGGATGGTTGGATGGGATGGATGGAAGCTGCAGAAATGGATGAAGCGGTGAATGAGTAAGTGGCTGAATGGATAGAAGATGGATGGATTGCTGGATGGATGGATGGATGTTGGAGAAATAGATGAAGGAATGGATGGATGAGTGGATGATAGGATGATGGATGGATGCTGCAAGAATAGGTAAAGGGATGGATGAATGGAGAGCTGGGTGGATGGATGGATGATTGGAGAGTTGGGTGGATGGATGGATGATTGGATGGGCAGATGGAGAATTAGATAAAGGATGGATGGATTTTGGAGAAATAGATGAAGGGAGGGATGAGTGGATGGTTAGGCAGATGGAGGGATGATTGAATGGATGATTGGATAGATAGATGAAGAGTTAGATAGAGGATGGATGGGTGGATGATGGGGAAATAGATGAAGGGATGGATGGATGGATGACTGATTGAGTGAGTTTTCACAAATATCTACAGATTCACACTCAAATGTGCCTGGAGATAGATGTAGATACACTCAGAGGCATGCACACGTGTGTGTAAACACAGACTCACTTGTTCTTCTGGTGCTCCCCCTGGAGAGGGCAAACACAGAGAATGGGGAGGTGGGAGACAAACCCTTTGGCCAGGGCTATTGCCATCCCTGCCGTCACTGCGGTACTGACAGTATTCCTGGAATTGGAGGAAAATGCTGATTCAGGGATGTGTGTCTTAGACTGGGCACCAGGCCAGGAAGTGGGACAGGGATGGTCCAGAGAGATGGAGTGAATGGCAGAGGGAAGTTAGTCGAGGTAAGGCAGAAAGACAGGCAAGGAGATAGAGAGGTGGAGACACAGAGAAGCAGAGAGATAGGGAAATAGGCAATGTGATGGAGGCAGAGACAGAGATATAGAGAGAAAGGGAAGGAAAGAGAGATGCAGACAGAGAAACAGAGATGGGGAAATAGAGTGATGGAGACAGAGGCAGCTGTACAGAGAGAAAGACAGGGAGAGAAAGATGGAGATACAGAGACATACAGAAATCTATAGAGATGCAGACAGTGAGAGACAGAGATACAGGAATACAGAAACATGTGATACAGGAATTCAAATTTAGACACACTGTAGTCTCAGCACTTTGGGAGGCTGAGGCGGGTAGATAGCTACAGCTCAAGAGTTCAAGACCAACCTGGACAACATGGTGAAATTTCAGCTTTACCAAAAAAATACAAAAATTAGCCAGGTGTGGTGTGTGCGCCTGTAGTCCCGCCTACTTGGAAGGCTAAGGCGGAAGATCGCTTGAGCCTGGGAGGTTGAAGCTGCAGTGAGCTATGATTGCACCATTGCACTCCAGCCTGGGCCCTTGTCTCAACACCCCCCACCCCCACAAAACCCAAACCCCCTCAAAATTCAAATTCACACACACACAGAGATGAGGTAGGGTTCCAGAGACAGGCAGAGAGAAGGGAAGAAAGATAAACACGGAGAGCAATGGAGGCACAGACAGATGGAGACACAGAGTCCCAAACCCCAGAGGGAAGAAGAGAGACACACAGAGGAGCAGAGAGAGATGCAGAGGAGGAGAGACAAAGACATTCAGCCGAAGCTGGATGCAGACTC
This sequence comes from Piliocolobus tephrosceles, assembly GCF_002776525.5. Classification (NCBI taxonomy): domain Eukaryota; kingdom Metazoa; phylum Chordata; class Mammalia; order Primates; family Cercopithecidae; genus Piliocolobus; species Piliocolobus tephrosceles. Next base: position 7,448,788 of record NC_045454.1, on the reverse strand, counting down.
AGAGGACTCGAAAGGAAATGACCTCCCTTTGGGTGCCTCCTTGGTGCCTGGCTCAGATTTGGGGGCGCTGCTGTACCTTGCTTCATTTAAGCACCAACAGCCCTTGAAGGCAGCATTGGCAGAATGATGGAGGAAGGCAAGATATAAGGAAGACGAGGCTCAGAGAGGGGAAGACATTTGCCTGACATTGCACAGCCTGGGAGCAGCATTTGATGCTGGTCTGTTTGATGCCAGAGCCCATGTTCTCTTCTTCACCTTATGTTGGCTCGTGAAGACCAGGAGGGACAGGGCAGATGGGGTTAAGGGGCTACTGAGTGTGGGTCACAGAAATAGAGGGAAATAATCATGTATTCATTCAACTCATGTGTCCTGGACTTCCCAGAAGCCTGGCCCTGTGTGGGGTGATGCTGGAGAGCCAGAGATGAGTCAGGAAACAAATTTCTGAGCAAGATGGATGGGGCGGGGGGCAGTGTTCAGAGGTCTGGAGAAGGAGCAGCTAAGAAACAGGCAGAGGGAGGAGACAGAAAACACAACTGGTAGGAGGACGAGTCAGAGAGGGCTTCCTGGAGGAGGGGGCACTTGAGCTTCTTATTAAAAGATGAGGGCATTTGGGGACATGGGGAAAGGTTGGAAGAGCATTCCAGACAGAAGACACAGTGTATGGAAAGAGCGGAGGCAGAATAAGGTGGGATGTGCGGGAGGGATTGTTTATGTAAAATAATTAATAGAGGGTAGCTGGAGAATGTTTGGAGGGGTGAGGTTGGGAGAGGGAGGTGAGGCTAGATCATGCAGCCCTTTCAGTCCAGGTGAGGGGCTGAAAGTTTGTCCAAGGCACTGGGGAGCCCTGGGAGGGCTGTGAGCAGGGCAGGGGCAGGTCAGTGCTGGGCACAGAAAGACCCCTCTGGAGGCTTACCTGTGGCAAGAGGAGTGAGGACAAGAGAATGGAGGATGGGGCGGCAAGAAGGCTGGGCCAGGCATGGAGGCTCACACGTGTAATCCCAGCACTTTGGGAGGCTGAGGTGGGAGGATCGCTTGAGCCCCAGAGTTTGAGACCAGCTTGGGCAACATGGTGAGACTCCATCTTAAAAATAAATAGCTGGGCGTAGTGGTGTGGGCCTGTGGTCCCCGTTACTCAGGAGACAGGCCGAAGGATTGCTTGAGCCTGGGAGGTCAAGGCTGTTATCATACCGCTGCACTCCAGACCGGGGGACACAGTGAGAGTCTGTCTCAAAAACAAGCAAACAAAAAAGGAGGCTGGGGCAAGGGTCCCAACAGGAGAGGATGAGGTCTGAATGGCTGCTAGAGCTATGGGAGTAGAGAGGAGAGGAAGGAGCAGAGAGAGGTGAGAGGCAAAAGGAATACAACTTGGAGACAGATAGGCTGTGAGGGTCAGATGTGCCTGTGGCCAAGACAATCAAAACTGTCCTCCATCCCGCTGAGATAAAATTGCCGGCTGGAAATGGAAGACAGCTTGATGGGACACAAAGAGATGTGAAGATGCCAGGAGGGGGTCTTCTGGCAGTTCAGGGGCCCCAGAACTGAGTAAGACTATTTCATTCAGGACTGTTTTAAATGCCAATAACTCAAATCAAATTTACCTAAGCATAAAAGGAACTTTATTGGGTGGATGAGGGCTTCAGGCATTGCTGGATCCAGGTGTTCCAATCATCTCCAGGAATCCAACTGTCTGTATCTTCGGGCTATGCTTCCCTCGTGTTGTCTTTGCTCTCAGGCAAGTTATCTCCCTGCATGGTGATGTGGTGGCGCTGGGAGCTCCAACCCCAGTTCTCAAAACCACAGTGGAAAAACCACAGTGGAAAAAGCTTGTTTTCTAACAGGTGCAGCAAAAGTCCAAAGGTTGGACTTTGTAGCCTAGATTAGTTCTTTTTTTTTTTTTTTTTTTTTTTGAGACGGAGTCTTGCTCTGTCGCCCAGGCTGGAGTGCAGTGGCCAGATCTCAGCTCACTACAAGCTCCGCCTCCCGGGTTTACGCCATTCTCCTGCCTCAGCCTCCCAAGTAGCTGGGACTACAGGCACCCGCCACCTCGCCTGGCTAGTGTTTTTGTATTTTTTAGTAGAAACAGGGTTTCACGGTGTTAGCCAGGATGGTCTCGATCTCCTGACCTCGTGATCCGCCCGTCTCGGCCTCCCAAAGTGCTGGGATTACAGGTTTGAGCCACTGTGCCCGGCCTAGATTGGTTCTTAAGCTCACCACTGAACAAATCACTGAGGAAATCAAAGTGCCACTACCTAGAACAAATACTTAGTAAGCAGGAACAACAAATAGTCCAGAGACCATCTGAATGTGGACAGGGAGAGAAACAGAGATGTAAGTAACAGAGACAGAGACTGCAAGGACAGACAAAATAAATAAGGGAAGGTCCAGCTTCCTTTCCCACAATTCCTGCTGAGAGCTCTGCAGACCCATAGAAAGGGATGCTGAATGGGCACCTACCTGGCTAGACCCCTTCTCTCTAGCATGAGAGGTCCCAGGAGCCCCCAGACCCAGAAGTCCAGGCCCCCATCCTCTCCTCCCTCAGACCCAGGTGTCCAGATCCTGGGCCCTCCTCCATCAGACCCAGGAGTCCAGGCCCCCAGCCCCTCCTCCCTCAGACCCAGGAGTCCAGAACTCCAGTCCCTCCTCCCTCAGACCCAGGAGTGCAGGCCCTCAGCCCCTCCTCCTTCAGACCCAGGAGTCCAGGCCCCCAGCCCCTCCTCCCTCAGACCCAGGTGTCCAGGCCCCAGGCCCTCCTCCCTCAGACCCAGGAGTCCAGGCCCCCGCCCCCTCCCCCTCTGGAGGCACCATGGCAACCAGGCCCCCTGCCCACCATCCCCTCCCCCCTAGAGAACCCAGTTTCTGTTGGAATCTCGTCTGTTTCTAACCAGTTCCTGGCTTGGGCAGGGATAAGCAGAGGGCAAGTGGGAACAGAAAGGGGATGACAGAGGGGAGGGGGGCTCAAGGGGGCAGTGGAGGCAGCTAGGAGAGGAGAGATATGGGGCAAGGGGACTGGGGAGAGGTGGGAAGACAGAGAGAGGGTGACGGGGTTAGGGAGAGGCAGAAAGCCATGAAGACGAGGAGGGACGGGGGCCTGGGGAGATGCCAGGGAAACTGATGGAGGAGACTGAAGAGATGGAGCCCAGGAGAGGAGGAAGGAGGAGGGCAGAGAAATCAAGCAAAAGAGTGGTGGAGACGCGGGGACAGAGGGGAGGAGGCAGGGGGGCAGAGAGATGGGGAGAGAATGAGGAAGGGAGGTGGAGAGAGAGGGGTGGGGAAAGGAACTCTAGGAGACAGACAGAGATAGGAGGGAAAACAGGAAAATGGGAAAGAAGGGATTGGGGCACACAGGGAGTCCCTGAGGTCAGGGGAACGCAGATCTCCGCATGGTCTCAGCCTTCCAGTTCCTCTGTAATTCTGCCCCCGGGCTTCAAAGAGGAGGTAGAGGAGGCAGCGGTGGGGAGAAGGAGCTGGGGCGGGTGGCCCAGTCAGAGCTTCTCTTGCCACCTTCCTGAGACATCCCTCATCCACCTTCCCAGGATGCAGCCAGAGGTGGAGCCCATGTGCTCCTCCACCATGGGCAGCCTCACCATGCACAGGGAGGCAGGTACTGAGCTATGTCTTTGGGGAAGGGGCGGACTTTCTCCATCCAGGCAGTGTGTAGTAGCCCTGGCTCACAGTGTGGCCTTAAGTGAGTCACTGGCACTCCAAAGTGAAAGCCACCCCTAACATTCACCAGATTCCTGGAGAGCGGCCCCCTTGGACCTCAAACGATATTTCCCACAAGCCTCTGCAGTTTCTTGGCCAATGCCCTGGACTCAGGACTACATTTCCCATAAGCCTCTGTTGGGACCTAAGCAACACCTCTGAGGGCATTCTTCTCCTAGGTACCCTCACTGTCATGTCTCCCACCCTGAGCTCAGCATCTTCCCCCAAAGCTGCTCTCCTCCTTCCTGGTTTCCATTTTCAAATGGCCCCACCGCCAACCCAGTCACTGGTCCCATCCTTCCACCTCCCATAATTCCCTCCCACAGCCCATCAGGCCCCATCTTCCTGCCCTCTGACTCTCCCTTCCCCATTCCTTCCTCTCTGTCCCCGCAGCCCTGTCCCAGGTCTCATCCTCTTCCATGTGAACCGTCTCCTCACTTCCTCCCTGGTCTCCAGTTTCTCTCCTCCTGCCTATCCTTCCATGGCTCCAGAGAGGTCTCTCTGACTTCCAGCAACGACCCTGGCTGTCCCCTGCTCATAACACTTCCTAGCTTCCTGTCACCTCTAGGACAGAGTCCCAAAGCTCCAGCCTGGCTTTTGAGGCCCTGTGTGGTCTGACCCCTGCTGACAATTTCAGGCTCCTAGGCCAGCACTTTCTGCTAGCATTCTGTGCTGTGGCACAGCTCATGCATTTACACTCATTCAACATTTATGGAGTAGTATCTCAGTGAGGATGCATGTAACTGCAGGTAATAGAAAACCAAACTCAGGACTGGGTGTGGTGGCTCACGTCTATAATCCCAGCACTTTGGAGGCCAAGGTGAGTGGATCACCTGAGGTCAGGAGTTCGAGGCCAGCCTGGCCAACATGGTGAAACCCCATCTCTAAAAATACAAAACTTAGCTAGGCGTGGGGGTGGGTGCCTGTAATCCTAGCTACTAGGGAGGCTGAGGCAGGAGAATCGCTGGAACCCAGGAGCCAGAGGCTGCAGCGAGCTAAGATTGTGCCACTGCACTCCAGCCTGGGTGATGGAGGGATACTCTATCTCCAAACAAACACACCCAAAAACAAAACTCACCGCAGCCTTGAGCTCCTGGGCTCAAGCGATCCTTCCACCTCAGCCTTCGAGGCAGAACAAATGCCCTGATGGCAATACAGATGTTGTTTCTCTGCCTTTAGGTCTCTTTTAGTGGTTTTGAAGGCATCTTTCTTTTTTAGGCCCCACGCTGCACCATCTCTAGACTAGACTGAGGCACCCACGTGACAAGTAATTTATATGGAGCTCCAGAAAAGTCAAGTGGAGCTGAGTCGACCAGTTGGCTAGTTTTGTTGATCAACGTTTGTTCATTTCGATTTTGCTGTTTTGTTTGCAGCATTGTGGAACCAATAACATATTTTAGTTGATCAGGTTGCAAACTTCAGCATAGGCCATTAGAAAGCCCCTGGGCCCCAAGCATTTTGCCTGTAGTGCCTAATGGATGAAATGGCCTGGCTTGTTCTCATGCTGGGGGAGGAGACGTGAACCACGCCATCTCACAGATCATACATAGCCTCCAATGGCAATAAGCACCCTTTAGTCTTGGGGCTCAAGGGAATTCTGGGAAGTTCTTGCAGGTGACTCTCTTCTCTTTTGCTCAAAAACCTTGACCCATGCTAGGTCCTTCATGTGAAACATCCTTCTCTCTGTCATCTCTTTATTTGGTAAATGCCTTCTTTTTTTTTTTTTTTTTTTTTTTGAGACGGAGTCTTGCTCTGTTGCCCAGGCTGGAGTGCAGTGGCCGGATCTCAGCTCACCGCAACCTCCGTCTCCTGGGTTCACGCCATTCTCCTGCCTCAGCCTCCTGAGTGGCTGGGACCACAGGCGCCCACCACCTCGCCCGGCTAATTTTTTGTATTTTTAGTAGAGACGGGGTTTCACCGTGTTAGCCAGGAGGGTCTCGATCTCCTGACCTCGTGATCCGCCCGTCTCGGCCTCCCAAAGTGCTGGGATTACAGGCTTGAGCCACCGCGCCCGGCCGGTAAATGCCTTCTTATTCTTTAGGTCTCACTGTGGACAACACCTCCTCTAGGGAGACTTCCCTGACTGCCCCCAGACTGGGCTTTCCCTCCACCTCGTAACACTTTCATTGAAACACACATTGCCCTTTACCTGAGAGTTCTGAAAGGGCAGAGGTGTGTCTCATTCATCTCTTAGTCCCCAGCATCCTCCAAGGCATGCAGGGGCCCTCTGAGATGCCTGTTTAAAAAATTTAACCAGCTACTTGGGAGGCTGAGACAGGAAGATCCCTTAAGCCCAGGAGTACCTGGCTGCAGTGAGCTATGATTGCACCATGGCACCCCAGCCTGGGCAACAGAGCGAGACTCTGTCACCAAAGGGGGAAAAGAAAAGCTTGAAATTGTTGCATTTACTGAATTATTCAATAAGTACTTATTTTTAAGTTTGTGCTTTTGTTAATTTAATTACACATATACATTTAAATGCATATATTAAAATCACTGTTATAACTAGAAATAGTTCTTATTTCTAATGTCATATTTCATGAGAAACTATTGTATTCAGATTTTTTCACATGCATCTTTGATGTTGCTGGAGTTACTTTTTGACTCATTTAACACTTTTACAGGACTTTTTTTTTTTTTTTTCTGAGACGGAGTCTCACTCTGTCGCCCAGGCTGGAGTGCAGTGGCGCAATCTCAGCTCACTGCAAGCTCCGCCTCCCGGGTTCCCGCCATTCTCCTGTCTCAGCCTCCCGTGTAGCTGGGATTACAGGCGCCACCACCTCGCCTGGCTAGTTTTTTGTATTTTTTAGTAGAGACGGGGTTTCACTGTGTTAGCCAGGATGGTCTCGATCTCCTGACCTCGTGATCTGCCCTTCTTGGCCTCCCAAAGTGCTGGGATTACAGGCTTGAGCCACTGCGCCCGGCCTACAGGACTTTTTAAAAATTAATTAATTTTTTTGAGACAGGAACTCACTTGGTAACCCAGGCTGGCATGAACCGACACCATCATAGCTCACTGCAGCCTCGAAATCCTGGGCTCAAGCGATCCTCCTGCCTCAGCCTCCCAAAGTGCCGGGATTATAGGTGTGAACCACCATGCCCGGCCTATAATTATTTTTGAATATCATCTCATACCTAGTACATATTTAAATTTCCCTCATTATCTTAAAATTGTACTTTTTATAGTTGGCTTGTTTAAATTAGGGCCCAAACAAAGTGCACACATTTCAGGCTTTATTCAAGAAATACTAAGGACAAATATAAGTCTGGCACTTTGCTAGATGCTGGGGGCACAAAGACAAGTCCCTGCCCTCACGTTGCTCAGAAGACGTAGGTAAGACAGAGTGTAATTAGGGAATCATAGAAATAAAGGTAAAATTGCAACCACTGTGAATGCAAACGTACTGTGCTATGAGGAAGGGCGTCAGCGGTCCCTCATGGGACACTTGATTAGTCAGATGAGGGGGAAGAGAGGTCCATGCAGAGTTACAGCATTAGCCAAGATCCTGCAGCAGGAGGGGTCAGAGAGTGTCCAAGTCGCAGAAGAACAGCATTTCTGGACTGCAGCAGGTGAAAAGGATGATTGTGCTTGATCAGGCTTAAGACATTAGCAGCGTCTGATCATGTGTGGTCTTAGGGTCACTGGAAGGACTTTGGACTTTATTCATCCCAAAGACAATGCAAGGTCCTGGGAGGGTTTTGAGGAAGGGGGCCATAGGGTCAGATATACATTTCTTTTTTTTTTTTTTTTTTTTGAGATGGAGTCTAGTTCTGTCACCCGGGCTGGAGTGCAGTGGCCGGATCTCAGCTCACTGCAAGCTCTGCCCCCCAGGTTTACACCATTCTCCGGCCTCAGCCTCCTGAGTAGCTGGGACTACAGGCGCCCGCCACCTCGCCCGGCTCGTTTTTTGTATTTTTTAGTAGAGACGGGGTTTCACCATGTTAGCCAGGATGGTCTCGATCTCCTGACCTCGTGATCCGCCCGTCTCGGCCTCCCAAAGTGCTGGGATTACAGGTTTGAGCCACCGCGCCCGGCGAGATATACATTTCAAAATTCTACCTTGCTGGGGTAACTGGAGAGGGAGAGGAGTTTGGAGACTAGATGAGAGTGAGGTGAGAGGAAGCCACCTGGGGAGATTGAGATCTGGATCCAGATGCTTACATTTTTATCCTTATTCTGTCATTTTGTGCTGTGTGACCTTAGGCAAGTCACTTAACCTCTCTGTGCTTCTGTTTCATCATGTGTTAAATGACGCTACCTCAGAAGGTTGTTGTGAGGATGCAATGGAAAGTATTTTATTCTATTCCATTCTATTTTATTTTATTTTGGCAGCAGAGTCTTGCTTTGTCACCCAGGATGCAGTGCAGTGGCATGATCCCGGCTCACTCACTGCAACCTCTGCCTCCTGGGTTCAAATAATTCTCCTGCCTCAGCCTCCGGAGTAGCTGGGACTACAGGTGAGCGCTACCATGCCCGCCTAATTTTTTGTATTTTTAGCAGAGACGGGATCTCACCATGTTGGCCAGGCTGGTCTCGAACTCCTGAGTTCAGGCAATCTGCCCACTTTGGCCTCCCAAAGTGCTGGGATTACAGGCATGAGCCACCACGCCCAGCCACAGTGGAAAATATTTTTAAAAGTGTTTGGCATATAAAAGGGACAGTAAGCACATAGTTATATTGTTATGTGGACAGCCTTGAGGAGGAGATGGCTGCGTTTGAGCGATGGAGGGAGGCCGGTATGGCTGGAAGAAAAGAATGAGGGTAGGTGTTTCTGGAAGGGGATCCTGTGAAAATGTAGATTTGAATCCAGTAGGTCTGGGGGTGGGCCCTGGAGTGTCTACCGTATGTGTGTGTGACAGTGTGCGAGACAGCCTGTTGTGAAACATGTACCAACACACCACTGACTATAGTTAAACCCAGTTGAATGTGTTGACTCATGTAATGAGAGAGCGCGCACACACACACACACACACACACACACACACACACACACACACACACGGGTTGTCTCAGTAGAAGGCTGTTAGCAAGGACTTATTGCAAGAGCCGGGCTGTGTCAGGTGACTTTGGGGAGGGTTCATGGGAGTGGTGCTTTGCTCTGGATGGCAGGCTGATGGAAAGCACGGGCAAGCTCATGACTGGGAATCTTCATCTCACCGGGAACCAGGAGGGGTACATGGAGCTAATGCTGGGGTTAATGAAAAAGCAGCTGTCAGCTCTGAGCTGGGACGGGGGGGATTGGTCATTTTTGTGGTTTGGACAATGTTCATGCTTTGTTGTGTTGAGACATGATTCAGGAGCGGTCTTGTTTTGTCTCAGTCCATCACAGTCACAGAGTGGCCTTGCTTGATGTTGGGAAATGTTTGATGTTCGGCAGGAGAGCACCAGAGCCTGGCTGTTAGGGTCTGCTTTCCTCTCTTTCAGCAGCTATAACAAAGACACCCCAAAACACAACATCATAAAGAAGACAGAAGTGTATTCCTTTTCTTTTCTCCCTTCCTCTCTTTCTCCTTCTTCCCTCACTCCCTCTCTCTCTTTCCTCTCTCTCTCTCTGTTTTTGAGATGGAGTCTCGCTCTGTTGCCCAGGCCGGAGTGCAGTGGTGCAATCTTGGCTCACTGCAACCTCTGCCTCCTGGGTTCAAGCGATTCTTCTGCCTCAGCCTCCCGAGTAGCTGGGACTACAGGCACACACCAACACACCTGGCTAATTTTGGTATTTTTAGTATAGATGGGGTTTCACCATATTGGCCAAGTTGGTCTCGAACTCCTGACCTCATGATCTGCCCGCCTCGGCCTCCCAAAGTGCTGGGATTACAGGCGTGAGCCATCACACCCGGCTCCCTCCCTCCCTCCCTCCCTTCCTTCCTTCCTTCTCTCTTTCTGTCTCTCTTTCTCTCTTTATCTGTCACCCAGGCTGAAGTGCAGTGGTACAACCATGGCTTACTGCAACCTCTAACTCCTGGCTTCAAGCAATCCTCCCACGCTAGCCTCCTTAGTAGCTGGGACTACAGGCACACAACATCATGCCCAGATAATTAAAAAAAATTTTTTTTTTTGTGGAGCTAGGGTGTTGCTATGTTACCTGCCTCAGCTGGCCAAGAACCAGAAGTATATTTCTCTCTTGTGTAATGGAAGGCAGGGTTGGTGGGACATCTTGGCTTGGTGAGAAGATTTAGAGATAAGAGTTCCTCCCATATTGTTGCTTGCCATATCCAAACATGGTGGAAGAAGGGTTATTGCTAATCCACATTCCAGTCCAAGAGAAAGGGCAAAGAGTCCAAGAAAAGCAGTAATCTTTAAAGAAAATGATTCCAAAGTTACATCTCTCACTCCAGCTAACACTTCATTGGTGAGAGCTTGGTCACATGGCCACAGTTAGCTGCAAGGGAGTCTGGGAAGTGTTGTCTCCAGCTGGGAAGCCATGTGCTGGGTAAAACTCTAGGACTGTAGGGGAAGGGGAAAATGGAGTGCATGGAACAACCAGCACTTGGCCATAAGAGAGAGACCAGTTAACTGATGGTGGGGTGGTCAAAAAGGGTCCATATTTGAGAACTGTTATCAGTCAAGTTCCAATAAGGAGACTGATTCTGAGAGTGTTGGAAAAACTGAAAATGGGGCTGGACACGGTGGCTCACACCTGGAATCCCAGCACTTTGGGAGGCCAAGGCAGGCGGATCACAAGGTCAGGAGATCGAGACCATCCTGGCTAACACAGTGAAACCCTGTCTCTACTAAAAATACAAAAAATTAGCCAGGTGTGGTGGTGGGCACCTGTAGTCCCAGCTACTTGGGAGGCTGAGGCAGAAGAATGGCGTGAACCCGGGAGGAGGAGCTTGCAGCGAGCCAAGATTGCACCACTGGGCAACAGAACAAGACTCCGTTCAAAAACAAAGATTGCACACCTGGGCAACAGAACAAGACTCCGTTCAAAAACAAAAACAAAAACAAAAAACAAAAAAACCCTGAAAACTGGATTCAAGTGTTGTTACTGAAGTGATGCTGCCACAGTGAAGAAGGAAGGCTGGGGTGACCAGAAGAGGAAGCAAAAAGGAGCAAGTTCCTCCTGCTTCCTCCTGCCTTGCAGCCTCCCTCTGGCGCCCCCTTTAGGCAGAGCCTAATAGGAACCCAACTGTTGAAGGAGAAATGTGGTTAGTAGAGTCTCAACCCAGGCATCACAGAGCCAGTGTGGAGCTAAGAGAGTTTGGAGCTAAGAGACAGTAGCTCAATATCTGGCATACAAGCTATTTTGGGTGTGGCATGGGCAGGCAATTGGTGATGGCCATTTAAGCAGAATCATGGCTGAGGAGGGCTCAGGGCAGCTGATAGTGGGTTGTCTGTCCTCAGGAGCCCTCCTTATGGACCTGGAGACCCCAGAGGAGATGCAGGCTCGGAGCCTGGGCAGGCCCATCAAATCCTCGTGAGTTGTCCCTGGCCCCCATAACCTCTGTCTTCCGCTTCCCCAAATGCGATGGCAGCAAATCCTGACCTCAGAGGTCCCTGCCTGCTTGCTCTCTCCCTAGGAAGCAGTACCTGCGGCAGGTCATTGCAGAGTATGAGGCACTGGACCGAGAACTCCCGTGCATCCGGAAGTTCCCCACACCACCAGCTGCCCAGCCCCTCTGCCTCTGCATGGAGACCTTGGTGAGTGGATCTGGGCCCTTATTTTCTGCACAGTTTTGGTGGGGTGGTGGGAAGGGCACAGGCTGAGAAGCAGTGTAGCCAGAGTTTAAATTCAGGCTCTGTGGCTTAAGAGCTGTGGGCTTGGCACCAGGACAGTTTGCTGAAAATTGATTGTGAATTTGTCAAAGCGTCAGTCACGAAATCTATGGCTCATGTCAGAGGGAAGACCAAGGGGCAAAGAAAGGGGAGGCTGAGGGGGGCAGGGAGGGAGAACAAAAGGAATCCTACTAATCCACGTACTATGAAATTCTGTAAAGTTTACAAATATAACAAAAACTCAAGAAAAAGCCAATGTGTGTCAGGCGCGGTGGCTCACGCCTGTAATCCCAACACTTTGGGAGGCCAAAGTGGGTGGATCACCTGAGGTCAGGAGTTTGAGACTAGCCTGGCCAACATGGTGAAACCCCATCTCTATTAAAAATACAAACATGAGGCAGGTGTGGTGGCAGGTGCCTGTAATCCCAGCTACTGGGGAGGCTGAGGCAGGAGAATTGCTTGAACCCCGGAGGTGGAGGTTGCAGTGAGCTGAGATCGTGCCACTGCACTCCAGCCTGGGCGACAGAGTGAGACTCTGTCAAAAAAAGAAAGATGCCGGGCACGGTGGCTCAAGCCTGTAATCCCAGCGCTTTGGGAGGCCGAGACAGGCGGATCACAAGGTCAGGAGATTGAGACCATCCTGGCTAACACGGTGAAACCCCGTCTCTACTAAAAAAATACAAAAAACTAGCCAGGCGAGGTGGCGGGCGCCTGTAGTCCCAGCTACTCGGGAGGCTGAGGCAGGAGAATGGCATAAACCCGGGAGGCGGAGCTTGCAGTGAGCTGAGATCCGGCCACTGCACTCCAGCCTGGGCGACAGAGCGAGACTCCGTCTCCAAAAAAAAAAAAGAGAGAGAGGGAGGGGGGGAGGGAGGGAGGAAGGAAGGGGCTCATGTTTTTGACAGATTCAGCAAACTGGTCATCCCTGCCTTCAATCAGAAGAGGTATATATTAGGGTCCCAGGAACTCAATAATTGAATGAAAAGAACTAATGTCAATGGGTGCTTACTGTGTGCCAGGCACAGGCCTCCAAGGTACCTTCTCAGCTAATCCATGTGACTCTCCACCCTGCATACAGGGATTGCCGCCCTTCTCTTAGGGATCAGTCTCCACCCTATCACTCCACTTCTTTGTGGCTTTGAGCAAGGGACCCTCCAGCCTCCCCTCTCACCCCAGTCAAGGAATGCCTTTCTGGAAGTGACATTATTTTTCAGTGAAATCATGAAAATTTTCATTTCATTTTAGTTCCTCAGCAATTTTATGTGCTATGACAACTGTTATCACCCTTGACATGCTAATCACGTGTTGTAAATGTGTTTAGTGATCAGTACATGTTTCTGAATGTTAAATAGATTGACAAGGCATCAAAACCCCCTCTGACTGTTATCTTTTGACTACTGAACATTCTTAAAATGCTAATACGAATATAAAAGGAAAGGTGTGCAATTTAAATCCTGGCAGAAATCTTCAAGAGCTTTCAGTCGCATCCATTGCAAATTGCTGGGAAAGTTTTTGGTAGATTCGTAAAGTTGGCTAAGCTGGTGAATCATTCAGTCAACTGTTCATTGACTTTTGGGCAAATCGGCTTGGTGAGAACTGATTATTTTGGAGAATGACCTAGAGTGACAGTAGATGCTTTCCCATCTGAGAGATAATCTGTCGTCTCCTTTGACAATAGCGACAGTACCCTGGGATCAAGAGCGATCCTTGCCCCTCAAATGCCACCTGGAACTCTGTGGCAGGTTCTGCAGGTGGGGTCTAGGGTGGTGACTTCTGAACCCAAAATGAACCAGGAGGTCACGGGCTGAGGTTCTCTCTCCGACACCCGCAGCCCGAGGAGGATTTTACCCACCTGGAGGTGCTGCAAGCGCTGGAGGCCCAGTTACCGGGGGCCACGGAGAGCGGGCGCGTGAGCAGCATCCGCTTCGAGAACATGAATGTCATCTGTGGGACTGCTGGCCGCCGGAACCGGTGTGTAAGCGGCGGGGGCGGGGCCTGGAGCGCGCGGGGGGGCGGGGCCCGGAGCGACTGGGTAAGAGCGTGGTTGGTTTTAGGGCGCTGAGGGGCGTGGCCAAGAATGAAAGCGTGAGGGGGCGGGGCCCGGAGCGACTAGATAAGAGCGTGGTTGGTGTAAGGGCGCTGAAGGGCAGGCCCCGGAGCCACTAGATAAGAGAGTAGTTGGTGTAAAGCCGTTGTAAGGCGGGGCGACAGTGGAGTGAAAGCGTGGTAGGGCAGGGCCTGGAGCGACTAGATAAGAGCAAGATTGGCGCAGAGTCACTGAGGGGCGGGGCCAAGAGTGAGCGCGGTTGGAGGCAGGGCCCGGTGAGATCAGAGAGAAGGAGGGCTCTGGAGTGAGTAGGGGCCCGAGTTTGAGTGCCCAGTAGTGACCGGGATAGGAGTTTGAGCCTGGAAAGGCAGCTGTGAGGGGGTGGAAGGGACTGAGCACATGGTAGAGGTGGGGCCAGGGGTGATAGGGTGGGGACAGGCCTGGAGTGCCTAGGGTAGAGCGGAGCCTGCAGTCGCCAGTTGAGGGTCGGGCCTTGGAGCGGTTTGAGATGGAGTATCGAGAGACAGTGATTAGGACGCAGAACCAGGCTAAGAGAGCGTAAGGAGCCTAGAGCGACCCAGGCGAGAGGGCAGGGTTGGAGGGGAGTTTAGGGATGGAGCGACTGTCTGCTGGACCAGGGGCTGTGAACGACTTCAGGGACCAGGCAGGGACTCTTCGACGATCAAAGCCGGGGCTGAAACCACCTGCGAGTTCCTTTTCCGTTCCCACCCCCTTGCAGGTGGCTCATCGCGGTCACGGACTTCCAGACGCGCTCGCGCTTGCTGCGTTCCGGGCTCAGTCCCCGCGGGCTTGCGCACCAGCTCGTGCGCCACGACGATCTCCTGCTGGGTGACTACCGCCTGCACCTGCGCCGCTCCCTGGTCCGGCGGCGCATGCTCGAGGCTCTGGGGGCGGAGCCGAACGAGGAGGCCTGACGCCCGGGCCGGCCCCGGCTGCGCTTGCGCACCGCCCAGCGGGCTGGGACCACCCACCCGGAGAGCCCTGGAGGATAGGGGGCGTTGCCTTCCCAGGAAGGAGGCGGGGCCGGCTCGAGGGGGTGGATACTGTGAGTTTAATTATAAAGAATGACCTGGTACAAAAGCCATTTCTCTCTGCAAAATCTTGGTGGGGAGTCAGGGGAAGGGAGGTGATGGGGGGTAGGAATGAACCCCCTTGTTATAATCCCGCCTCCCTAATCTTCCTCCAGTCCCTGTACGTGGACGCCTGGGTCCCAATCCCTTGAGAGATGAACTGAGGCCCGCGGAAGGGAAGACCTGGGTACCGGGGCTTTCAACGCGTGCCGAGCCCTGTCTCAGCGAGAATCAGACGTCCTCATCCGCCCCCCTCCTCTTCCCCTCCCACCCCCCTTGGAAGACAATTCTCGGGCTTTTATTTCAGGTTTTTTTTCTGGATTTTTTTTGTGTGTTCTAGGGGTTTTGTGGTTTTTTTTTTCTGTTTTTTATATTTTCTTCTTTTGTTATTGTTCCTCTTTTTGCTTTTTCTCTCCTCTCCATCCCGCGCTGTCCCCACATTCGGTCCCTCTCCACTTCCCACCCCGACCTCTCCTCCCCCCTCCCCACCCCCTACACCCTCCCCAACCCCGCGGCACCCATCCAGAATGAACAAGCCCTTGATAGACGGGCGCCGCGCAGGCCCCCTGCGGACTGGGGGCATCCGACAAGGGGGAGGGGGCGGGTAGGGGTCCAGCGCGGCCTCTGCCCCTCTCCTCAACACCCCTCCCCCCTCCCACGACCCTCCCACGAGGTTCCCCGCAGATCCCTGACATGGTGAGGGGAGGGGGCTGCAAGCCCCCTCCCCTCATGGACGGAGCGCCCCCCCCCTCGGGGGTAGGGGGCAGCAGAGGGGGAATGGGCTTGGGGAAGGAGGGGGAGCTCCCTTCTTTGGCAGCTGAACATGGGGGGGGTCCTGAGGGCAATGCCCTCCCCCCTTTACCCACAGCAGGGGAGGGGGCTTCTCAGGGGGAGGGGTGGCTTAAAATTCCCAAGCCCCGGGGGAAAAAGGGGAGAGAGGAAGCGTGCGGGAAGGAACAGCCATGCTGGAGGGAGAGGGAGCTTCTTGGAGTGGGCAGGAGAGAGGAATCTTCGTGCAAAAGGGATGGACAGATGGCCCAGGAAGGACAGGAAAGACAGAAGAGGGAGGAAGTGAGGGAGGGTGAGGGCTGGAGGCAGGGACAGGCTTGAGTGTGGAAGCATGGTGAGCCGGAAGCCAGTGTGCATAGCGTCTTCTCTCACCAGGAAGAGAAAGAGCTTAAGGAGGTAAGAGAATCCGAATGAGAATGGACGCAAGAGCTGCTTGTCAACAGGCAATAAAAATAAGGGTGTCAGGGAAAGAAATGTTACAGCCCAAGAGCGCATGGAATGAGATGAGTTTGCAAAAGGAAAGAAGTGGTAGAGCTCTCATTCAGGTAGAAAAGACAAGATGCGGTGTGCAGCCACGTCACGCTGTGCAAAAACATTATTAAAAGGGGAGAAACAAGGCTTCCAGAGAGCATTGAAAGGGGGGGGGGGAGGAGTGGAGGGCTAGGAGTGTCATGGTGAGAGGGAAGAGGTGGGGAGTGGAAGAATCTGGGGTTTTTAAGAATAAGAAGGGAAAGTGCTTCAACGTAAGAAAATGGAGGTAAGAGTGTGTCAGGAGGGGTGCATAAGATAGCAAGTGTGCAAGGGCTGAGCAAAGAGCAGGGCACTCCAGAGAATGAATGATGTGCATGGAGTCTGTGAGTAGGGGAGGGAAAATGTGTCCCAAGTGTGTCTGCAACAAGGGTCCAGAGTGAGCGGGGAGGAGGAGATGTGAAATGGAGTGTGTAAAGGAGGGCCCTGGTAGGGGAAACGTGTGTAAGCAGCGAGAATCAGAGCAGGAGGCATGGAGCATGAGAAAGGAAATGCAGCGGTGCGAGGAGAACAGAGTGTGTTTGAGCGGGCCTCGCCAGCCGGAAGCAAAGGCAGAATGTGCAAGACAGCGAGAGGGCAAATTTGTGCAAAATTGCAGCCCAGGGAGGGGAGGGGAGAGAGGTGAGCAGGCGTGCAACGGAGCGTGCAAGAGGCTGAGGGGGGCAGCTGTGTGTGCTGGGGAGAGGGGAAGGGGGAAGAGCTGAGGGGCCTGGAGAGAGTGGGAAGGGTTGTTAGAGGGGTGGCAGGTGGTGGAATCTGAGGGCACCCCCTTCCCCTGCGGCCTGGGGGACAGTCCCCATCCAATCAGGCTCAGGGCTGACCCTCTATGGCTCTGTCTGTCCCCTCCCCCCAGAACAGGCCCTTCCCTCCTTCTCAATCCCCCTCCGTAATTTCTCCTATCCCCCCTCCGCTCCCCACTTCACGCACACACAGTCTTGTGTCAGCTGCCCCCTTCAGTGAGGTGCAAATGTCCGGCCTGGATTGGGCCACCTAGTGACCTCTGGCCTTGGGAGACGAGGGCAGGGCGCAGTTTGAACAGAGTTCCTGGCCCCGGGGGGAGAGAATGACAGTCAGGGGTCAGAGGTCAAGAGGCCAGCAGGCTCAAGAGTTCTGTGGACGGGGCTGGTCCGTCCAGGCCAGCCATCACCTCTCCAGGAAGAATTTGAGAGCCCGGTCGATGTTCATGCGGTGGCCCACCCTGGTCACACCTAGATCGACATAGTCCTCCTTGGTCAAGGCGGGCAGGTGGGAGCCATCAATCTCATGGTCCAGGAACTGGGCTCGGTGCTCCGCCAAACCCAGCCACTCTAGCCAATCAGCCACGTCGAACTTGGTCCAGAACCCCAGAGGTTTAGCGCCAAACGGCTTGTCCGGGGGCAGCGAGAGCAGGCGGGTCGGTGAGAGGGAGCGCGAGGCCCCTGACAAGGCTCCCCCGAGCCCCCCGGATATACCCGGGTGTGGCGGCACAAAGACTGGGGCGAAGGGGTCAGCCGAGCCTCCTGCTCCTCCAGTTGGGGAGCCACGGATGTCAAAGAGGCCTGGGTAGAGGGGTCCAGAAGGCAGGATGGGCAGGGACGAGGGCCTGGGCGCAGGGCTGACCTTGTGCTCCGAGGCGGGCAGCAGCGAGGGGCTGGGGGCCCGGCGGAGCAGAGGGGGCCGCATCTCGAACTCCACGCCCTGGAGGTGGCGGGTGGACGTGGAGGACGAGGAGGCCGAGGGTGACGTGGCCCCTGGGGCCGCAGCGGCTGTAGGGGAGACCCCTGTTCCGGTGGGGAGCGGTGGCAGAGGTGGTTTGGGCCAGTTCTGAAACAGGCTGCTGACAGGCTTGGAGAGGAGCGAGGACTGGGAGTCGTCAGAGAGTCTGGAATGTGACAAGGGGGCAGTGGGGGAGGACAGGGATTTAGGGGGCAAGGGCAGGGGTGAGAAAGAGGCAGAGGTCAAGATATAGGGAGACAGGAGGAGAGACATAAGGGTAGGGGAGAAATGGAGGAGAGAGACGGGAAGAAATGGAGGGAGCAAAGGGTAAGATGGCCGTCGAGGAAAGAAATGAAGGGAGAGAAAGATGAGAGGACAGGGAGAGGGCGACAGTTAAGAGAGATGAAAGAAAAAGAGACATTAAATGATAATAATAATAATCGTCACCGCTCACTGATGCTCACGTGTGCCAGGCATTGTTCTAAGTGCTTTACATGATTGCATCTCAGTTTAATCCCCACGACAGCCCTGATGCAGGTTACTATTATTATCAGCACAGAGAGGTTAAATAACTTGCCTAAGGACACACAGGAAGTGGCAGAGCCCGGTTATATGGCACCAAAGTCTGAGCTCTTCACCACTATTCTATACTGCCTTTCAGGTTATGGCCAGTCATAGCAGAGTGAAAGATGGGGAGACAGTGAGAGAGAGACAAAAAGAGGGTGAGCATCCAGGGGAGAGAGATGGAAGGGGCGGGGGACACACAGAGAGAGAGATGAAGAGAGGGAGATGAAAGAGAGAAGAAACAAGGGGAGAAAAAGGTTCCCCTCATCCCTTTCGTTCCCTCTCCTCCAGCACTGTTGCACCTCAGGGCCTTTGACCTGGCCGCTCCCCCTGCCTGGCTCACTCTTGCCCCGGGCAGCTGCTTCCTCTCCACTTCCATTACTCTGCCCATCTTGCCTGTTACATGAGAGACCTTCTCGAACCATCCCATTGTGGTAGCTTTTTTTTTTTTTTAGGATGGTTACAATTATTTTGTTTACTGCCCCGCCCCCACTCGTATGTCCCTAGACGTATGGGGTTGCACAGTCTTTGCCTGTTCTGTCCAGCAGGGGATCCCATCACCCAGAAGGGCACTCCGCACACACAGGTCATGAATCAATAATTCATTTGTTGACTGAATTAAGCATCCTTTCTATTGCTGCTACAAGCAGTGGGAAAACAAACAAACAAAAGAAAAAAAGAAAAAAATTCTCTACCCAGAATACTTAAGAATACTCAATGAATTTCATTCAGATCTTAAAGGCCTAATAAACCCACATTTGTTTGTTTGTTTGTTTGTTTGTTTTTACAACCTAGGAGCATTGATTCAAGTTGCTCTGATAATATACACTTCCTTTTTCCTTTCTTTTCTTTCTTTTTTTTTTTTTGAGACAGGGTCTCACTTTGTTCCCCAGGCTGTAGTGCCTTGGTGTGATATCAGCTCACTGCAGCCTCAACCTTCTAGGCTCAAGTGATCCACCCACCTCAGCCTCCTGAGTAGCTGGGACTACAGATGCAGGCCACTGTGCCCAGCCTCCTTTTTCTTTTCTTTTGCCCCAAATATACCCTCCCTGAACCCACATTTGAAGGTCACATTTGGATAGCAGACCTTCAAACAGAATTCGAGTGAACTCTGTAGATGAACAAGGATATTTAAAAACTGCTCCCAATCCTCTGTGTATCTGAACCAGAAATGTAACTCTACTTCCTCTAGGACTAGAAGGTCTTGAATGGGCTCGAATTCTGTGGCGATGCGGCTAACTGGCTGCTCTGGGAAACATCTGCATCATCCTGTATTTCCCCATGTAGAAGTTGTTGGGCTCTTTTTCAAGGCCCCCCTCTTCCCCCATCTCATGTTACAACAATGACCCATATTAAATCCTCTCAAAAACTCTTTGGGCTGGCACTAGGCCATCCCCGTTCTACAGAGAGGTGGATTCATTTGCCTAAGATCACCCAGGTGGAAAGTGGAAGGCTGGGACTGGAAGCCGAGAAGGTGGGCTCCAGAACCACACCTATAACTGCATCCTGTCTTGAACCACACTGGCTTCAAGGGACTTACAGATTTCAGGGACTGTCAGAAAGAAGTGACAGCTCACCAAGGAAACAAATATAAGCAGGTCTCACTCCAGTCTCCTTTGTTAATAACTTTTTCTTTTTTGAGACAGAGCCTCGTCTGTCACCCAGGCTGGAACACAGTGGCGCGATCTCGGCTCACTGCTACCTCTGCCTCCCAGGTTCAAGTTATTCTCCTGCCTCAGCCTCCTGCGGAGCTAGGACTACAGGTACCCACCACCACATCCGACTAATTTTTTGTATTTTTTTAAGTAGAGATGGGGTTTCACCGTGTTAGCCAGGATGGTCTCTCTTCTGACCTCATGACCCGTCCACCTCAGCCTCCCAAAGTGCTGGGATTACAGGCATAAGCCACCATGCCCAGCCTGTTAATAACTTTTTGTTCATCATGGGATGTAGATTGTGATGGTGATAGGAGGAGACAACAGAAGCTACTGAAATAAATGAAAATGTAAAGGCTGGACTAGGTGGCTTACACCTGTAATCACACTTTGGGAGGTCAAAGCAGGAGGATCACTTGAGCCCAGGAGTTTGAAACTAGCCTGGGCAACATAGCTGGTCTCTACAAAAAGCTTAAGAAAAACTGGCCAGGGCCACGCATGGTGGCTCATGCCTGTAACCCCAGCACTTTGGGAGGCTGAGGTGGGATGAATCACCTTAGGTCAGGAGTTCAAGACCAGCCTGGCTGACATGGCAAAACCCCTCGTCTCTACTAAAAATACAAAAATTTACCAGGCCTGGTGGTGGGCACCTGTAATCCCAGCTATTCAGGAGGCTAAGGCTTGAGAATTGTTTGAACCTAGGAGGTGGAAGTTGCAGTGAGCTGAGATTGCACCACTGCACTCCAGCCTGGGCAATAGAGCGAGACTCCATCTCAAAAAAAAGAAAAGAAGAAAAATTGGCCAGGCATAGTGGCATGCACCTATAGTCCCACAGGACTGCTTGAGCCCAGGAGTTTGAGGCTGCAAGGGAGCTATGATTATACCACTGCACTCCAGCCAGGTGACAGAATGAGACCCTGTTTCTAAAAAAAAAAAAAAAGAAAGGAAAGAAAAAGAGCCAGGCATGTTGGCTCATGCCTGTAATCCCAGCACTTTGGGAGGCCAAGGTGGAGGGATCACCTGAGGTCGGGAGTTCGAGACCAGCCTGACCAACACGGAGAAACCCCGTCTCTACTAAAAATACAAAATTAGCTGGGTGTGGTGGTGTAAGAGGCTGAGGCAGGAGAATCGCTTGAACCCAGGAGGCAGAGGTTGTGATGAGCCGAGATCATGCCATTGCACTCCAGCCTGGGCAACAAGAGTGAAACTCCATCTCAAGGAAAAAAAAAAAAAAAAAGGAAAAAAAGAAAAAAGAAAGTATCTGTGAAAGCATGCTTCTGTGAGAGCAAACTCCTGCCAACCTGGTTTCTGTTTCCTTTCTGCCACCCTGAGACCCTAAAGGGACACAGCTATGCCATCAACTCCTCTGGCCTCCCGTGTTGGCCACCAGCACCCCGCTTACCTCTGCCGCTGTAGGGAGGAGGTCCTCTCCGGGACGTAGCTGGCTCCCCCGTGGTGGCTGTCTCCGCTTCCCCCGCTGCCTCCTCGGGCCCAGGGCAGAGCGCCACCAGCTGCCGAGGAGCCCCCAAACTGCTGAAGCTTGGAGCTGAGTTCACTGATGATGCTGGCTTTTACTGTGGCCAAGGCTGAGGCCTGAGGCTGGGCCAGGGGACCGGGCAGAGGTGGTGGCGGTGGGCCCGGGCCCTCTTCCCAGGGCAGCAGCTTCCGAGGCAGAGAGGAGGCCGTCGGCAAGGGCACCGGTGGGACTTCTGGCTCTACAGCCACTGGACCCCCAGCCACGCCTGCCGTGGGGGGTCCTGAACAAGCACGCAGGGCCAGCAGCCCATCGGTTCCAGCCCCTGTCACCGAGACCGTGGGGCTGGTGGGGGTGACAGGGTCTCGGAGTCCCCCACTGGGGCCAGGCCGCAGGCCTCCGCTGGCTCCTAGTGCCCGGCCCCGGAGCTTAGAGGGAGTCATGAGCTGAGGAGGGTATGGCGGGCCGGGAGTGCCGCTGCCCCCAAAGGCCTGGCCATCCAGGTAGGCCACATAGGTGTCCAGAAGCTCCGGCCCACTGGCCACACCGGCCCCACCCCCGCCCCCACCCCCTGCGCTGCCACCACCTTCGGCAGATAGGCTGCTCAGCGTGGAGGCACTGCTGATGGTCTCTAGCGGGTGGTCACTGCTGCTCCGACTGTCCACCTCCTCAATGCCAGAATCCGTGCCAGGCGGAGGGTCCGGGCCGGGCTGTGGGGCAGGGGGAGCCGGTGCTGCTGGGGCAGGCGGGCCTGGTGGAGGGGGGTCCCCAGGGGCGGCGGAGGCCCCCTGGGTCAGGGTGGCCACCTCGCTGTCATAGGATGTCAGGCTGGATGCGGTGGAGTCCAGGGTGGGAGGGGGTGCGGCCACAGCCGGGGGTGGCACAGGGGGTAACGGGGTAGCCGGGGCAGGTGGGTCGGGCAACGGGTGGGGAGGCCCAGGCGTGAGGGGCGACTCCGGCTTTTCGAAGCTGTTGGAGAATTCCAGGGGCGGAGGCAGCGGTTCCACGAAAAGGAATTCGCCATCTTCCACATCCACCGAGGGGGCGGGCGGCGGCAGAACCAGCAGGGGCAGCCCGTTCTCTTCGCTGGCCCTCGGGGAGGTCGGGGAGGGGGGCACGGACCGGCGTGGGCTGGGCGGCGGGACCCCGGGTCCGTCCTCCGAGGGGGGGCCCCTTCCGCTCGTCGCAGGGGCCCGGGGCTGGCAGTTTTCAAGGAACCGCACGTGCAGCGGCAGCCGCTCGGGCTCTTCGGGGGCTGCGGACCTCCAGGGCTTGCTCACTCCAGGATGCGGGGCCGGGGGCTCCGTCCCCAGCTGCAGCAGGAGGGGCCCCACCCCGGGAGCGGTGGGCGGCAGGCGATGTAGCAGGGAACGCCGGGCGGCGGGCGGGCTGGCGGGAAGGGACTTCTCCTGGCTGCCCAGCCCGGCCCTGTACCCCAGCTCCCGGCGCGCGGGATCCGGCGGGGAGGCCCCCCAGAGACGCAGCACTGGCTCGTGGTGGGCGTGGGGCGAGTGGTGGTGCGGAGGGGGCGGCGGGGCCTCGTAGCGGGGCGATGGGGGCCTAGGAGGGGGCTGGGGGGCCCCACCGCCCTCCGAGGACTCCTTCAGCGCTCGCTCGCGGGCGGCCAAGGCCAGCCCCAGCGGGGAGGCGGGATCCAGGGCCTTGCCGGTCAGCGGGTGCACCAGGGGTCGCGGGGGCAGGAAGCTGGTGAAGGCGCTGCTGCCCCCGCCACCCCCGTAGGCTCGGCTCCCGGCCCCGTAGCCGCCGTAGCCCGCGCCGCTGCCCGCAGACTCCAGTCGGAGGTAGGGCTCGGCGGAGAACATGCCCTCGTCGATGGATTTGGAGTGGCGCAGCCGCGGGCCCGGGGCCGCCCCTGTGCCCAGCCCGCCGTCTCCGCCGTCCTCGTCCCCCGCGTCGGTGGAGAGGAACAGCGTGGAGCGCCGGCGCGCCTCATTCTGCCAGCCCCCCTCCCTCCGGGCCGCCCCCACCAGGGCGGCCCCGAACTGGCTGGTGAAGTCCAGCGTGGCCGGGCCGCTGGGCGAGGCGGGGGTGGGCACGGGCGAGGGGGACGGTGGCACGGGCGACATGGCCGGGGCGGGGCTGGGAGAGGAGCCGCCGCCGCCGCCGCCTCCCGCAGGCTCGGGCTGGGTGGGGGGCTCCGCCTCGGTGCTGCTGCCCTGGCTGCTGCGGCCGCTGCTACTGGTGGACGGGGCCTTGATGATGATGGTGGGGATGGGGATGGAGTTCTTCTCCGAGGGCGCGGCCACGGCGGGCGGCGGCTGCGGGGAGGCCGGGGACGTGGGCGACGGCGCGGGCGGGAGGCCGCCGCCCTTCTGGGGCTCGCCTTCCACCTTGGTCTGCTTGACCAGCGGGCCCTTGCGGCCGCGGCCCGAGCGGGCGGGCACGTACATGGCTGCGCTGGCCGCCCGCGGGGGCAGCTGGAAATAGCGCAGAGCCGGGCCCTGGGAGGAGCCGCCGCCCCCGCCCGCGCTGCCGTGATGCGACGGGGACGGAGCCCCCGGGGTCGGGCTGGGCCCGCCGCCCCTCCAGCCTCGCAGGCTGGGCTGGGGCCCCAGAGCCAGGCGGGGTGGAGGGTCGTCGGGAGAGCCACCTGTCTCCATCTCCGGAGGATGAGGAGGGTGGGCGTGGTGGTGGTGGGGCTGGGGGGGCGGGGCGGGGTGGTGGTGGGGGGGGGGGGGGGGGGGGGGGGGCGGGGGGCAGGGGCCCGCTGTGGTACAGGCTCTTCTCGCGGCTCCCCACGCGGGTGTCGGGAAGGGAGGGCCCGTCAAAGGATGCAGGGGAGGAGGCGGGGAGGGGGCCACCAGAGCCAGGGTTGAAGGGCCCTCCCCGAGGGGAGGGGGTGAGGCGCCCTGAGGAGGAGGGGGCTGGAGGTGTGCTATAGGGGGGCTCCGGTGGGGACGTGGTGGGTGGCGGGGGAATGTCCTCCGAACCAGGCACAGACAGGCTGCGGCTGAATTTCATGGCTGGGGGTGCTAGGTAAGGTCTGTCATCTTCTGCCGCCCCTGGGGAGATACAGAGGATCAGGGAGGGGGACCCTGGTGGAGAGGGTCTCCCTGCTCCACTATCCCATAGAACCGCAACAATACTAATAACAAGAATGGCACCCCGTATATGCCAAAAACTTCACGTGGACTCGCCCAGCTCTTCCCTATTTGGGATAAACCCAAATCTGCTTCATACAGAGGTACAGGTTGTGCACTGCACAACTGCAAACCGCAAGGTGAGGAAACTGAAATTCGGCGGAACTTCCTCCCCATGCCAGGAGGGGGCGCCGTTTTCTAACTCTGTTCAAAGGCTCGGTGAATGGTTTGGGGCCAGCAAAAGCGGCTGGAGCTGGGAAGGGATAGTCTCTCGTGTTTATGCATAGATGCGTGTTTCTTTTCACTTATATGCAGGAAAGAAGTGCAACCAGCACGTCAAAGCTGTGATTCTACAGAGAGAACCACTTATGAAGAGGCTAAAGTTTAAAAGGGAGCGGATCTATAGAAAAAACAATCAGGTAAACGATGAGAGCCAGGTGGACCCCAGACTCAGTGGGAGTGCAAGACTCACACTGGTGGACTTTGAACGCCAGGATTTGGGGAAAAGCTGGATCCAATCAGGGAAAAACAACTCCAGGAGGCGTGCAGGAGTTAAGTCTTTGCTTACTTCACTGCCAAGGCTCTGTCTTTGACCCTCTTCTCGCCTCTGACTACTCCCTCTCAACCAGTGACCAGCTTCATTCACTGCCTCTCTGCTGTGGACGCCCACGTTTATGCTTGGGGCCCCATCCTCAGCCCCGAGCTCCAGGCTCCTATATTCAAATACCCACACCCAACTGGCTGTCTCACAGGCATCTCAGACTCGAAACTCTCCAACCCAATCTCCTGATCTCCTCCCCAACAGACTCCGCCCAGCCCACCGTCTCCCCTACCACCGCAGCAAACAGCAGCTCTGCCCTTTCAGGCGCTAAGACTGAAAACCTCGCAGCCACCCTTAGTAGCTTTCTTCTTCACGTCCCCCACATCCAATCCACCAGCAAATCCTGTTGTTTCCAAACATATCCGGAATCCAGTCCCTTCTCACCCCTCCAGAGTCACCACCCCGGGCCAGCCACTATCATTTCCTATCTGGATAGCAATAGCTGTCACCTCTCCTCTTTGGTCCCCGGGCTTCCCAGCTCATCCCCTTCAATCTAGTCCCTTCACAGCAGCCAGAGGGTTTCTGTTAAAACTGAAGTCAGGCCGGGCGTGGTGGCTCAAGCCTGTAATCCCAGCACTTTGGGAGGTCAGGAGATCGAGACCATCCTGGCGAACACGGTGAAACCCCGTCTCTACTAAAAAAAATACAAAAAAAACTAGCCAGGCGAGGTGGCGGGCGCCTGTAGTCCCAGCTACTCCGGAGGCTGAGGCAGGAGAATGGCGTGAACCCGGGAGGCGGAGCTTGCAGTGAGCTGAGATCCGGCCACTGCACTCCAGCCTGGGTGACAGAGCAAGACTCCGTCTCAAAAAACAAAAAAACAAAAAAAAACAAAAAACTGAAGTCAGCTCATGTCCTTCCTCTGCTCAGAGCCTTGGCCATGCACCCACCTCACTCAGGGCAAAGGTTCAAGTCCCCACCATGACTCCCCAAATCCTGCAGGATTGGGACCCTCTCCCCCTCTGCCCTCAATGTCCAGTGCTCACTCGGCCCCTGCTACACCGGCCTCCTCCCTGTTCTATAAACGCACCAGACTCAGCCTGACCTCAGGACCTTTGCAGAAGTGGTTCACTCTGCCTGGAATGCCTTACCCCAGAGAGCCTCATGATACCCCAATTCATCTCTAGATGTTGTTTTGTTTTGTTTGGTTTGGTTTGGTTTGGTTTTTGAGACGGAATCTCGCTCTGTCGCCCAGTCTGGAGTGCAATAGCGCGATCTCTTACCTTACTCTACTATTTTTTTTTTTGAGACGGAGTCTCCCACTGTCACCCAGGCTGGAGTGCAGTGGCACGTTCTCAGCTCACTGCAAGCTCCGCCTTCCGGGTTCACACCATTCTCCTGCCTGAGCCTCCCGAGTAGCTGGGACTACAGGCACCCGCCACCTCGCCTGGCTAATTTTTTGTATTTTTAGTAGAGACGGGGTTTCACTGTGTTAGCCAGGATGGTCTCGATCTCCTGACCTTGTGATCCGCCTGCCTCGGCCTCCCAAAGTGCTGGGATTACAGGTGTGAGCCACCACGCCCGGCCTACTCTTTTTTTTTCCATAGCACATACAACTGCTAACATACTAGATAATTTTCTTGCTTATCATCCTTATAATCCATTATCTGTCTTCCCCTGATATAAGGCAAGCCCCATGAGGGCAGGAACCTTTAGTCTGTTTTATTTGCTGACATATCCCTATTCTAGAACAATTCCTGGCATATGGGGAGCGCTCAGTAAACACTTGTAAAATGAATGGACGGATGGAATCTGGTATAAGAGAAAGGACCAGAAAGCTGTAGCAGGCGCTTTAGCTCACTGCATCCCCATTCTCTAGATGTAGAGCCAGAGGCCCAGAGAAGTGAAGTCACCTGCCCCAGTTCACACAGCTGGGAAGGAGGGGAGCCAGGATCATGGTCAAGTTCACCCATCTCCAAAGCCTGGACTCTTAACCCAATTTGATGAAACTATGGTCTCTCTGGAAGCAGAAAACATTTCCAAGTCCGCTTGCTTTTCCTAAACTGTCACATTCCTGGCCTCCCCCAGCCCCTACATCTCTTCTTTTGGGTGGCATACCGATAGATTTTTGCCGGAGCATCAGCCCAGGTCCTGGAGGCAGGAAAGAAGGACGCTCGTAACTTGGCTGGGCACGGTGGTGGGGATCGAAGCTCGACTTTGGGGTGGCAGTCAGAGGGGGAGAGAGAGAAAAGATAGCAGAGAGAGATCAGTGAGCGCAGAAAGGCTTGTGGTTTCACCACACGGCTGCCCCCTATTCCTTCCCTAAGCCCCTGCAGGAAGGGAGAGCATTGTGAAGATGGTGGAAGGAGGCTGGGCGACGAGGCTCACCCCTGTAATCCTGGCACTTTGGGAGGCTGAGGCAGGACCATCACCTGAGGTCAGGGGTTCAAGACCCAGCCTGGCCAACATGGCAAAACCTTGTCTCTATTAAAAATACAAAAATTAGCCAGGCATTTGTCAGGCACCTATAATCCCAGCTACTTGGGAGTCTGAGGCTTGAGAATCGCTTGAACCCGGGAGGTGGAGGCTACAGTGAGCCAAGATCGCACCACTGCACTCCAGCCTGGGTGACAGAGCGAGACTTTGTCTCAAAAAAAAAAAAAAAAAAAATTAAAATAAAGAAGAAGAAGAAGGCAAAAAGGAATTCTGGGGGAATGAAAAGCCTTGAGTCTGGGCAGGAGGGAGAAAGAAAGGAGAAGAAAGCAGATTTTCCATCAACTCTTGCTCTGCTTCCTTCCTCCAGCCACTGCCTATGTCCAGGTCCCCACCAGTGTTCTCCGGGATGGAGCAGCCTCTTCCCTCATCTCCCTGCTGCCATCCTCGATCCCCCACCCTGTTCCGGTCTGTTTTCCACACAAGAGGAAGAGGCATCTTTCAAAAAGCATGCTATTGCCCCTGCTTGAAATCCCATGTCAGTTAGGAGATCGGAGGGAACCAAACTCCCAGCTCTGGTCTACAAGACCCTCCATGGCAGGCACTGCTGGTACCCCTGCAGCTGCCCTCCCCCTCCCCCTGGATGCAGCATCCCATCCCTCTCCCACTGCTGGGAGTGTCACCTGCCTGCGGCCCTTAAGAATCACCCTCCTTCAGAGTCTTGGACTCGCCCAGTCCATTATGTGTCCCTGCTTCCCGGAGTAGCCCACAGCCCATGATTGACTGATATGGAGGTCCGAGGCAGCACTAAAGCCGGGGTGCCCAGCCTGACCCCACGGGTTCCCACTCCAGCGAGAACCACGTCTGCCTGACCTCCTTCCTGAGCCCCAGCCAGTCTCCTGCACTCCCTGAAGGTTCCCCCTTAGCAAACCCTTAGTACAGGAATCCCCACCTCAGGCTCCCATTCTAGGGAAGCCCACACAAAGACACCTTGCAGGACCCAGCCTCTGCCCGCGTTTCCCACTTGTTCCCTTGGTCCCCCTCCACTCCCACCTCTTCCTTCTCCTCTGTCAGCCCCAGGTCTACCCTCATTTGAGAACACCTGCAAGCCCTGGTTCTCTCGGCAACCGCTTTCCCTCTTATCGTCACAGTTCCTTTTCAGTGCTAAGTTCTCCTGGTGAGACCTTCCCCGGCCCCCTGCCCAGACTGCACTTCCCTCTGTCCCATTATTTTTTTTTTTTTTTTTCCTTTTTGTGGCGGAGTCTCGCTCTGTCGCCTGGACTGGAGTGCAGTGGCCGGATCTCAGCTCATTGCAAGCTCCGCCTCCCGGGTTTATGCCATTCTCCTGCCTCAGCCTCCCGAGTAGCTGGGACTACAGGCGCCCGCCACCTCGCCCGGCTAGTTTTTGTATTTTTAGTAGAGACGGGGTTTCACCGTGT
The DNA here is from genome assembly GCF_002776525.5 of Piliocolobus tephrosceles. Taxonomy (NCBI): domain Eukaryota; kingdom Metazoa; phylum Chordata; class Mammalia; order Primates; family Cercopithecidae; genus Piliocolobus; species Piliocolobus tephrosceles. The sequence continues at coordinate 7,420,015 of NC_045454.1, read as the reverse complement.
TAGCCAGGATGGTCTTGATCTCCTGACCTCGTGATCCACCCCTCTCGGCCTCCCAAAGTGCTGGGATTACAGGCTTGAGCCACCGCGCCCGGCCTACCTCTGTCCCATTTTCTTCACAGCATCTCCCTTCCCTAGAAACCGTCTTGTTTACTTGCTGTCTGTTTTCTCCACTAGCCTAGAAACTCCCTGAAGGCAGGGCCGAAGTATCCCAGGCATCGCACCTACAGTGTCTAGGGCCCATGATGCTTTTAGGCGAAATGTTTTAATTTCTTTTCAAACTAGAAGTGAAAGAAAAAAAAAGAAAAAATTCTACCCTGGATAATATTGGTCTTTGCAGCAACAAAATAATAAAATTTAAACTTTTTTTTTTTTCTTTTTAGACAGTGCTGGAATGCGGTGGCGTTAACACGGCTCACTGCAGCCTTGACCTCCCGGGCCCAAGCGCTGCCAACCTCAACCTTCTGAGTAGCTGGGACTATAGGCAGGCACCATCACATCTAGTTAATTTTTAAATTTTTTTTTTGCAGAGGCGAGGTCTTGCTATGTTGCCCAGGCTCATCTCAAATTCCTGGGCTCAAGCTGTCCTCCCACTGTGGCCTCCCCAAAAGTACTCAGATTACAGGCATGAGAGACCTTGCTGGCCAATGTTTTTGTTTTTGTTTTTAATGCAGAAGAGCAAACGTGCCTAAGGTTCACGGAAGTCATTATGAAACCTGCCGAGGGTAGGGTATAGTAGTGACTTTATCAGTCTCGTTTCCCACTGAGTTCCCAGTCCCCGCATAGGGCCTGCTGTTCTACAAGCGTCAGATGAGTAACAGGGAGAATCAGCCAAGGTCAGGCACTTAGGGGCCCGGAGTCCCCAGCTTCTGCCAGGTCTCCCATGTGTCTCCCTTCTCCATCTTTGAGACCAGAAGTGCAGAGAAAGGAAACTCTCTCGGAATGAGGTCCCCACCTTTGGGATGAACCCTCACTTCCTGCACTTCCCACCGTACCCCCACCTGCCTCTTTCCTCCAGCCATTCACAACCATGCCCAGTTCCCTCAAGTCTCACCTCCGAGACTCTGCTTGGAACATCCTTTCACTGGGCTCTGTGCTCTGCTTGGAAAAGCTCTGTCATCTTAGCCCTGCACCCTGGCCCAGCTACCCCCTTCCTTTAGGCTTGCAGTGCCCCTTAGAGTAGCCACTAGCCATTCAACTGTGCATTTCCGGCCAATATGGTGGCTCATGCCTGAAATCTCAACATTAGGGAGCATCGCTTGACCCCAGGAGTTTGAGACCAGCCTGGGCAGCATAGGGAGACTCTGTCTCTACAAAAATAAAAATTACAAAAATTGCTGGGTGCGGTGGCTCACGCCTGTAATCCCAGCACTTTGGGAGGCCAGGGTGGGCAGATCACCTGAGGTCAGGAGTTTGAGACCAGCCTGGCCAACATGGTGAAATTCCATCTCTACTAAAAATTCGAAAATTAGCTGGGAATGGCTGCGTGTACCTGTAATCCCAGCTATACAGGAGGCTGAGGCAGGAGAATCACTTGAACCCGGGAGGTGGAGGTTGCAGTGAGCCGAGATCACACCACTGCACTCCAGCCTGGGTGATAGAGTGACACTCATTCTCAAAAAAAAAAAAAAATTAGCTAGGTGTAATGACACACGCCTGTCATCTTAGTTATTCGGGAGGCTGAGGTGGGAGGATCACCTGAGTTCAAGGCTTCACTGGGCTATGATTGTACCACTGCACTCCAGCCTGGATGACAGAGTGAGACTGTGTCTCTAAAAAAACAGACAAACCAGGCCGGGCGCGGTGGCTCAAGCCTGTAATCCCAGCACTTACAGATTACAGCACTTACAGATTAGTTATTTGGGAGGCCGAGACGGGCGGATCACAAGGTCAGGAGATCAAGACCATCCTGGCGAACACGGTGAAACCCCGTCTCTACTAAAAAAATACAAAAAACTAGCCGGGCGAGGTGGCGGGTGCCTGTAGTCCCAGCTACTCGGGAGGCTGAGGCAGGAGAATGGCGTAAACCCAGGAGGCGGAGCTTGCAGTGAGCTGAGATCCGGCCACTGCACTCCAGCCTGGGCGACAGAGCAAGACTCCGTCTCAAA
>NC_045454.1:7416974-7417810 GCF_002776525.5 Piliocolobus tephrosceles | reverse complement strand
AAAAAAAAAAAAAAAAAAAAAAAAAAAAAAAGAAACAGACAAACCAAAAAGGCAAGTGTAAATTTCAATTAATTAAAATTAATTTGTAAAATTCAATTTCTCTCTTGTGCTGGCCACATTTGAAATGTTCAACAGTTACCTGTGGCTGGTGGCTACCAAATTGGACTGTATAGATGTGGAACATTTCATCATCACAGAGAGTTCTATTGGTTCTAGTCCAGACTTTCCCAGGGTCTGTAATACACGCCTCTCACTATAATTCCCTCCCTGGATTGGGACTGTCTGTTGCTATGTTTGTCTCATTGATTCATTCATTCCAGAAATATTTATTGAGGACTTCCTTTATGCCAGGGACTGTGACAGATACTGAAGATACAACAAATTAGACAAATGTCCCGGCCCACAGGAAGGCCAAGCAGGCCATAAACAACATAAATTCATAAGATATAACATGGGTCAGATGGAGGTAAGGGGGAGGAGAGAGGGAGAATGTAACTTAAAATACAGGCTGGTGCCAGACGTGGTGGCTCACGCCTTTAATCCCAACATTTTGGGAGCGCAAGGTGGGTGGATCATTTGAGGTCAGGAGTTTGAGACCAGCCTGACCAACATGGTGAAACCCATCTCTACTAAAAACACAAAAAAATTAGCTAGGTGTGGTGGTGCATGCCTGTAGTCCCAGGGAGGCTGAGGCAGGAGAATCGCTTGAACCTGAAGGCAGAGGTTATGGTTAGCCAAGATCGTGCCACTGCATTCCAGCCTGAGTGATAGAGCAAGACTCTGTCTAAAAAAATAAAATAAAATAAAATAAAATAAAATAAAATAAAATAAAATAA
>NC_045454.1:7409108-7416964 GCF_002776525.5 Piliocolobus tephrosceles | reverse complement strand
AAAATAAAATAAAATAAAATAAAATAAAATAAAATAAAATAAAATAAAATAAAATAAATAAAGGGCTGGCCAGGCACAGTGGCTCTTGTCTGTAATCTCAGCACTCCAGGAGGCAGGAGGATTGCTTGAGCCCAGGAGTTCAAGACTAGCCTGGGCAACATAGCAAGACCCTGTCTCTACCTCCCAATTTTTTTTATAAATTAGTGGTGCATGGTGGCATGTGCCTGTTATCCCAGCTACTTGGGAGGCTGAGATGGGAGGATTCCTTGAGCCCATGAGTTTGAGGCTGCAGTGAGCTATGATCGTGCCACTGCACTCCTGCCTGGGTAACAGAACAAGACCCTGTCTCAAAGTAAATAAAATAAGGTGGTCAAGGAAGGCCTCACTGAGAAGGTATTATTTGAGCAAACTCCTGGAGGAGGTGAAGGAGGGGGCAAAATGATGTGTAGAAGAAGAGTGTTCCAGGCAGGTGGAACAGCAGGTGCAAAGGCCCTGAGGTGAGGGTGAGCCAGGCAGGCTCAGGAGGACTAGGAAGGAGGCCAGGAGCTAAGGGGCAGGAGTTGAGGTCAGACAGGTGATAGAAGGGTGGGATTGGGTAGGACCTGCAAGTTTCAGGTTTCTTTCAGATTTTGGCTCCAAGGTCTCCTCTCTGGAGAGGCTTCCTCCTATTACTCTGTTCATAACTCCCTTAACTTATGCCAGTTTGGAGTCATCATAATCACTTGCTTGCTTGTTTACTGTCTGTCTCCCTGGGCATGCAGCCCACCCCAATACTCTTTCTACTCTATTTGCTTGGTAAGAAAATGCCAATCTTTCACCTTTTGAGAGACTACACTTCCCAGACTCCTTTGCAGCTAGGTGTGGCCATATGACAAAGGAAGGCCAACCCGGATGCACAAGTGGGAGTGTTGTGTGTTACATCTTGGATGTCTTGGAGGTAACTCAAGAGGCAGCAAGGTGCCCTCTTTTGCCCTTCTGCCTTTCTGCCCTTCCTTGTTCCTGCTACCTGGAATGCTGGTGCAATAGCTGGAGCTCCAGCAGCCATTTTGGATTATGAGGCCAGTCTGCAGTTGGAAACATGGCGAGGATGGTGGAGCAGAAATTGAGAAGGATTCTCGGTCTTTAAGACCATGGAGGCTGCTAACCTGCCTGAGACTCCCTATCTCATACTTTTTTTTTTTTTTTTTTTGAGATGGGAGTCTCACTCTGTCACCCAGGCTGAAGTGCAATGGCATGATCTTGGCTCACTGCAACCTCCACCTCCTGGGTTCAAGTGATTCTCCTGCCTCAGCCTCTTGAGTAGCTGGGACTATAGGTGCCCACCACCACACCCAGCTAACTTTTGTATTTTTACTAGAGACAGGGGTTTACCATGTTGCCCACTCACCTTGGCCTCCCAAAGTGCTGGGATTACAGGTATGAGCCACCATGCCTGGCCCCCATACTTGTTTAACAAGAGAGAGATAAAAGCATTTTTCTTGGTCAAGTCACTATTACTTGCTTTTTCCCCCTCAGGTACAGCAGAACCTAATTCTGCTAGTCTCCTCTTTCAAATGTAAATTCTGTAAAGGAAGTTACTTTGTTTGACTGAAAAAAGAGAGAGACCTTGAGAGCCCAGCAGCGGGTCCAGGATATAGTAGGTGCTCAATAAATATTTGCAGAAGGAAGAACTCATTGGAAACAATACAAGAAGCCCTGACAAGATGTGGGGAGCAACTCCAGGACAAAATCCCAGCCTGTTCCTCTGAACATTTCCATCAAACAGCACAGAGCCAGTTCCAAGCAGGTGTCAGGAGCTGTCGCCTGAAGGCATCCCTGCTTTGACGGATTTCCTGCCATGCTGCTCTTCTCTAAGCGCGTCTCAGCCTGCTCAATCCTTCTCTGCTTTGCTGAATATTTTTCTGACCCCCTCCCCCATCTCCTTCAGCCACAGCCCAATACTCTGCTTGGCTTTCTGTCCTGTCCTGCAGCTGTGTGGTATCAGACAGCAGAACTTTCCAGAAGATAAAAGCAGTAGAGAAGTGGCAAGTGGAGGGAGACACTCTTGTGTGAGCCATTTTGCCTGCTGTTTTTCGTATGTGTCCTCATTGGATCCTCACACCTGTTAGTTAGGGTGGATTATACCCATTTGGGTGATAATGAAAGAGGCTGTGGATCAGAGAGAAAAGGGCCTTATCCTGGAGCAGCCAGCGAGTAAGGAGGAGATTAAAGACACATCGGAGAAAAGATATCAGAGTGGCTCAAAAACCCTAAGATAAAATGGGAGGGGTGGGAAGAGCCAGGAGAAGGGGATGTGACCAGTCAGGAAGCACATGGGGACTGCTGAAGGGCAGAGCTGGAGAGGACACTAAGAACAGAATCCAGGCAGGAGAGGACAGCTGGGAGGAGGGAAGGTGAGGGAAACACCTGCACAGGGTATGGGTGCAGGTGATGGGGGCCAGAGGGACAGGCGAGGATCAGGTGACAGGTGAGGGTGAAGGTGATGAGGCAGGGATCAGAGTGACAGTGGAGGGGTCGATGTGACAGGGGAAGGGTCAGAGTGACAGAAGGGACCAGGGTGATGGGGGAGAGGTCAGGATGACAGGGAAGGGTTGGGGGACAGTGGAGGGGTCAATGTGACAGAGAAGGGGTCAGGTGACAAAGGAGGAATCAGAGTGATGGGGAAGGGTGAGGGTGATAGGGTGGGGGTCAGGGTGAGAGAAGAGGTAAATGAGAGACAGTGGAGGAGTCAAAGGGACAATGGAGGAATCAGGGTGATGGGGAGGGGTCAGGATGATGGGGAGGGGTCGGGGTGATGGGGAGGGGTTAGGATAATGGGGAGGAGTCAGGGTGATGGGGAGGGATCAGGATAATGGGGAGGGGTCACGATAATGGGGAGGGATCAGAGATGGGGAGGGGTCAGGATGATGGGGAGAGGTCAGCGTGATGGGGAGGGATCAGGATTACAAGCATTACAGGTAAGGGGTCAGGGTGATGGGGGTGTCAGTGTGATGGGTCAGGGTTACAGGCAAGGGGTCAGGGTGACGGAAGAGGGCTTAGAGTGGCAAGGAACTGGTTAGAGTGAGGGGGGAGCTGTGTCCCGGACAGAGGAGGGTGCAGAGTGACAGAGGAGGTGTCAGATTTGCAAACTGACAAAAGACACTTCCGTGCCATGTGGAAGAAGGGACAAAAACGGGTTAGCTTGACATAAGAAGGGTCAGGGTGACAGGAGAAATGTCAGACTGACGGAAGAACCATAACAGTCTGATGGGGCATCGCACTGATCCCCGAGGGAGCACCTCAACTCCACTAACCAACGGGAGCATTCTCTCCCGCGCAGAAGGGGCAGCCAATCAGAGTGCGCAGCCTTGCATGACGTCACCCGCCGCCGGGCAGATTCCCCCTCAGTGAGTCGCCCAAAGGCCCAGTTCTCCGTCACCTCGTGGCCTGGTGCCTCAATGGCAGCGCATATCCTGCGGATGACCAGTGGCTAGGGAACTCCTGCTAGAAAGGCAGCCCTGAGACGGGATAGGGGAGAGACAACTGAAAAGACAGAGATGGGGAGACAGAGAGAGACAAAGACAGAGAGAGGGAGACAAGGAAACACAGAGACAGAGGTAGAGACACAGAAAAAGAGAGACAGAGATAGAGAGACAGAGAGACAAAGGCAGAGATGGGGATAGAGAGAGACAGAGATGGAGAGACAGAGACAGAGACAAAGGCAGAGATGGAGAGATAGAGATAGAGAGACAAAGTCAGAGATGGGGAGACAGAGATAGAGGGACAGAGAGACAAAGGCAGAGATGAGACAGATAGAGAGACAGAGAGAGAGCTAGGGAGACAAAGAGACACAGAGACAGAGATGGAGAGACAGAGACAAAGAGACGAAGACAGAGATGCAGGAGAGAGGGAGGTGGGCAAACAGGGAGGGATGGGAAGAGGGGGGGAGTGAGAGCGGGGAGGAGGGACAGACAGAGATGGGGCCTAGAAACGGGAGAGACACGGACTGAGAGATGAGAGGGGAAATGGGAGGGCGATGGGAAGCAGGAAGAGCCCAGAGAGGCAGGAGGGAGGGCAGCTCTGACTCGGAGAGGGCCTGCGCAGCTCCAGGACGGAACCCCAGAAGCGACGAGTGCAACTGAGAGGGAACAATGATGTCTCAGACTGAGAGACGAGGGGGCACGAGGGAGCCCTCAGTCATCAGTGGCGGATGACAAAGACAGTAGCGGAGAAAGCCAAAGCCATACCAAGGGGCAGAGGGACAGCAGAGCCCTAGGAGGAGACAGCCCAAGAGGTGCCCTGACCTAGGATGGATCTGCCGGGCTCTGCGCCCCCACTCTCCCCACCTCCTCTAGGTTGTATGCAAAAGTGCATCTTTGGAGAGGGTTGAAATCTCCCAGTTTCCAAGTCCTTAGACAGTGGCATCTTTTTTTTTTTTTTTTTCCGAGAGGGAATCTCACCCTGTCACCCAGGCTGGAGAGCAGTGGCACAATCTCGGCTCACTGCAACCTCTGCCTCCCAGGTTCAAGCGATTCCCCTGTCTCATCCTCCCGAGTAGCTGGAATTACAGGCGTGTGCCACCACACCCAGCTAATTTCTGTAGGTTTAGTAGCGATGAGGTTTTGCCATGTTGGCCAGGCTGGTCTCAAATTCCTGATCTCAGGTGATCCACCTGCCTTGGCCCCCCAAAGTGCGGGGATTACAGGCGTGAGCCACCACGCCTGGCTGATAGTGGCATCTTATGCAATGCTTTGCTCTTGCTCACTTTTGTGCAGACCTGACCCACGAAGCCTCGGGGGGATAGTGCAGCCCCGCCCCCCACCACTGCATCTAAACCGGAGGGAAGATGCAGAGTGAAGAGGGGAGAGGAGCTGAAATGAATGGGAAATAGAGACACTGAGAACAAGACCAGACATCAAGAGAGGCCACCAAGATGCAGAAACCTCATGAAGGGGCATCTGCATTGACTCAGAGAGTGGGAAAGATAAAAATGGCAGGTGGGAATGGGCAGAGAAGGTGGCAGAAAGAGCCCCCAACATGAGAAGGGGGGCTGGGGAAGGCCCAGGGACAGATCCAAGAGGTGAGAGAAGAAAAGGCAAGGGGGATGTACAGGACAAATGACTATGGGCCCTCTGGACACAGAGGGAAAGGAGGTCTCGCAGAACTCAGGTGAGTGCCTGTGCGTTTCATTTCTAGGAGGCAGGGGCAGGTGGGCAGCTGGTTTTATTACTGGCTGGTGTCTGGGCTCCTCTGGGGCTGGGGGTCTTTGGAGCTCAGACAGCGAGTTCCCTGAGGGTTAGGCTCTTGACTGTCCTGTACCTGGGTTCATGCAGGGCAGACCTAGCACTGTGACTGCCTGGCACTTCACAGGAGCTCTGTGCATTTGTTGAATTAATGAAAACAGGACTTGCTCTAATTAGTTTATCAGAGATTTACATTCAGTCTGATATGCTATTGTGGGGTCTCTGATGTTGCAGGGTCTCTGGAGGAATACACAGAGATCACTGGTGAGTCATGGTGGACTTTCTAGTTTACTTTATTTCAATTAATTAATTTATGTATTTGTTGAGACAGGGTCTCAGTCTGTTGCCCAGGCTGGAGCGCAGTGGCGCAATCATGGCTCACTGCAGCCTTGACCTCCCTTGCTCAAGTGATCCTCCCACCTCAGCACACACCATGACTGGCTAATTTTTAAATATTTTGTAGAGACAGGGTCTCACTATGTTGCCCAGGCTGGTCTCGAACTCCTGGCCTCAAGTGATCTTCCTGCCTTGGCCTCCCAAAGTGTTGGGATTTCAGGTGAGAGCCACTGCACCTGGCCTATTTTCTTTTTTTTTTTTTTGAGACAGAGTCTCACTCTGTCACCCAGGCTGGAGTGCAGTGGCACCATCTTGGGTCACTGCAAGCTCCGCCTCCCAGGTTTGCGCCATTCTCCTGCCTCAGCCTCCTGAGTAGCTGGGACTACAGGCGCCCGCCACCTCGCCCAACTAATTTTTTTTTTTTTTGTATTTTTAGTACAGACGGGCTTTCACCATGTTTGCCAGGATGGTCTCGATTTCTTCACCTTGTGATCTGCTTGCCTTGGCCTCCCAAAGTGCTGGGATTGTAGGTGTGAGCCACTGCGCCCAGCCCAGCCTGGCCTATTTTCTATCCTGAGGGGTTCACCATCTGTTGGGAGTTTGCTGTGTTACAGTTAATCTCATGGAATCCTCATAAGAACTGGGCAAGTCTGGCTTTAGCCCCATTTTACAGAACAGAAAACTGAGATGCAGAGAAATGAAGTAATGTAGTCCAAGGTGGCAAATTAAGTTAAAGGAAGTCAGAATTTGAATCCCCATTTGTCTGTTAATATAGAGTTTCTGGGGGATCAGGAACAAACGGAAACACCAGAGAGGGAAATTCAGAAGGAGGAGAGTCTAAAATACAGACTGGGGGGAGGCATGAAGTAATGGGATTAGTGGGAGTACCTCCCAGGCTTCCAATAAATACTGAATAATTTAATGAGTGAATATGGATGGTAGCATCCTGAATCTAAGTCCACATAGGATAATCCTGGGGCTGAAAATCTTTTAATCTTTTTTGTTTTTTAGAGACAGGGTGGTCTCTCTCTGTTGCCCAGGCGGGAGTGCAGTGGCACAATCACGGCTTACTGCAGCCTCAACCCCGGCGGCTCAGGTGATCCTCCCTCTTCAGCCCCCGGAGTAGCTAGGACTACAGGTGTGTGCCACCACATCTGCCCAACTAATTTTTGTATGTTTAGTAGAGATGGGTTTTCTGCCATGTTGCCCATGCTGGTCTGGAACTACTGAGCTCCAGGGATCAGCCAGCCTCAGCCTTCCAAAGTGCTGGGATTATAGGTGTGAGCCACTGTGCCTGGCCCTGAAAATCTTTTAACCTTAGAATGATACAGGGCAGTGGTTCTCAATTAGAGGTGGTTTTGCTCCCCAGAGGACATTGGGCAGTATTTGCTGCTAGCATCCAGACGGTAGAGGCCAGGGATGCTGCTAAAATCCTACAATGCACAGGACAGGCTTCCACAACAAAGAATTACGCAGCCCCAAATACAGGCAATTGTGGCTATTTGCGGTAGTTATGTTAATACAGGGTTGCCACACATTTCCCTCAACCAATCAATACATAATCTTGTTTTATGTATGTTTCTGTTGAAGGATGCCTTATTTAATATACATTGTTGATTCATTCACATCCAACTCCTGGCTAACAGTGCTCTAACTCATGCCTGAATGAAGCTTCTCTAACATACATATTTTCTCCATAAGGCACATCACGGCCTTCTCGCACTTAGGAACACTAGACAGCTCTTCAGCACCATGCTTGGGGGACCTTTGAAACACTGATATCACCACTAAAAGGCCCAAAAATGCAAAGCACGTGGCACTAAATAGACCTAGAAAAGACACTTGTTCACAGTATAAGAGCTGAAATGAGAAGGCAACCTCGTTCAGCCTCGTCTGGGAGCCCGCATGTACTCAAGATTTTCTCTGCTTTGCACTTTTCCAAGAATAACCACAAAAACCCTTCGCATATTGATCCTAGGGTTCTAATAAATTTCAGCGAGTCGGTGAATTTGGACTTTGGTTCTGTCTGATTAGATACACACACGATGGGAGGTCTCCGGCAAGTGAATGCAAATCTCTAAAACCGTTTCATCTTCTGTGAAATGGGAATGTGCATGTTCTCTCTTTCTGTTTCTCTATTGCCCTTTCCTTCTTAAAGCTGGTTGTGAAGAAGTTTGCTGAGGAGTTATGAGAAGTTTGCTGCAGTGCAAGTGAAGACAGAAGAAGATCACAGAAGGAGAAAACAGTGCCAAAAATGGTAAGAGCCCAGGGGAGGTAGATTTGTATTCCATATAAGGG
>NC_045454.1:7378767-7409008 GCF_002776525.5 Piliocolobus tephrosceles | reverse complement strand
TTTGAGATGGAGTTTTGCTTTTGTCACCCAGGCTGGAGTGCAATGGCGTGATCTCGGCTTACTGCAACCTCTGCCTCCTGGGTTCAAGCGATTCTCTCGCCTCAGCCTCCCGAGTAGCTGGGATTACAGGCACCTGCCACCACATCTGGCTAATTTTTGTATTTTTAGTAGAGATGGGGTTTCTCCATGTTGGCCAGGCTGGTCTCCAACTCCTGACCTCAGGTGATCAGCCCGCTTCAGCCTCCCAAAGTGCTGGGATTATAGGCGTGAGCCACCCCACCCAGCCTCCTACTCTTGATTTTTATAAAAGTACAAGACCTTCCAGAGCACGAGGGACTGTGGATAGACTTCAGGGGCCTGTGCACTTGTACAGGAAAAGAAATCCTATGTTTTCGTTTTCATCATCCTCCAACAAAAACTCAACCTTTCCTCAATTCAATATGTAAGCAGCAAACCATGCTAGTTTCAGCAAGACCCATGCCTGTATCCCCAGTAGGAATCACAGATATTTCCATATCCCATCACAGTGGTGCAGATTTCCCAAAATAGTGTTTATGCTCCTCGTGATTTTGAAATTAGAGTTGTTAAGATCCACCGCCAGTGTCTAACATGTTGACAAAAAGAGATGATATTATGATATCACAAATTTTGCTTTTGAAAAATATTTTGAGAACTATATTTTAGTGTAACTGGCCTCTTTTGTTAACTTATTTTATGTTATGCATTTATAAGCATTATTCTGAGGACTATGGCAGCCTGCCAAAGAGATCCATGACCCCCTAAAAGTCACAGAACCCAGTTTTAGAGTAAATGGACTCCTGACCACTAGGTGGTGGATGTGGCCAGAGGATGGGGACTGGGCAGAGAAGAAGGAAGCGGGAAGGGAAGAATAAGGCAGAGCGTGGCCTCTGGAGGAGACAGTTGGAGGGTAAGGGGTGGCACTGGTAGGCCTAGTGGGGGATGTTTTGGAGGGAAGGCACACAGTCCAGTGGAGTAGGGGCAACATCCAGGAAGGACCAGCAGGACCCCACCAGGATAGCCAGAGCTGTGGCAGGACCATGGGTTCAGAGGGCTGCCCCTGGGTTAAAATCCCTCTTCCTTCCTTGAGCCTCAGTTTCCCCCTCTGTAAATGGGCTAACAACCTCGTGCACCTCCCAGGATGAATCTAAGGAATGAATGAGATAATCCATATAAAATTTGGTGTCTAGCCGGGCACGGTGGCTCACGCCTGTAATCCCAGCACTTTGGGGGGCTGAGGCGGGCGGATCACTTGAGGCCAGGAGTTCGACACCAGCCTGGCCATCATGGCAAAACCCTATCTCTATTAAAAATACAAAAATTAGCCAGGTAAGGTGGTGCACACCTGTAATCCCAGCTACTTAGGAGGCTGAGGCAGGAAAATCGCTTGAACCGCGGGGGCAGAGGTTGCAGTGAGCTGAGCTTGCCCCACTGCACTCCAGCCTGGGCGGCAGAGTGAGACTCAGTCTCAAAATAAATAAATAAATAAAAATTAAAAAATAAAATAAAATGCAGTGTCCCCCAAATTATCAACACTCCCCACAGATTGGCCTCTGGTTGTGGGGAGAGGCAGACAGAGTGGCGACAGACGTGACTATTCATATTTTAATAAGTACTACGTGTTGGGTATCTATTATTATGTCGGGGAATCTCCATCCATGACTTCATTTTGCCTTCCCGGAAACCCTTAAGATGGGACGCAGAGGGACAGAAAGAGGCGGGGCAAGAGCGCAAGTATAACAGCAGGGGTGGGAAGTGGAGAGAGAAAAGGACAGAGATGGGATTTGAGGGGAAGGGGATAAGGAGGAAAGGAGGTCCCCAAAGTTGGGAGAAAGGAGGAAACTCTAGGATGCGCGTCGCCCCTCCAGGACCAGCCTAAAGCACAGGGGCGTCAGGAGGGTTTTGGAAAGAGAAAGGCTCCAGGTTGGTGTGTGAACCGCCTTCCCCCTGCCAGTTCCTCCCCACACCAGGCCGCCTACCTCAGTGGCAAAGAAGCCTTTGGGTCGGTGTTTGCCCAGGGACGCGAGGCCACCGGGCCCAGGGCTCTCGCTTGCACTGATGGTCTGTTGAGCTGCGGCCAGGATTTCGTCCAGTTTGTCTAGGGGGAGATGAACAGATGGGAAGACAATGAAATGAAGTTTGCTTTGACCCGGGCCGCAGAGACCAGAACTGCCGCCCGCAGCTCATCCAGCACCTGGATCAAGCAGGAAAGGGCAGCCCTGCCTGGGTCCAGGTGGACGGGCAGTCCCGCTTGGAGACACAATCACCAAGCCCAGTTGGCAGCACCCAGGGTGGGAAGGGGTGCGGACAGGGAACGGGGCAGCCGTCGGGAGAGGGCGGGCGGAGGGAGGGGAGGTGGGATCGCGGCCTCTCTGGGGCAGAAAGGTGAGGGGCGCCGTGGGGCTCATGGTGGGACGGGGATGCAGCGGATGCCGGGGCTAGGGCCCGGCAGCCCGAGGAGCAGGGCTGGGCGGTCTTACTGAGAGCCATCTGATACACGGTCCGCTTTTTCTCCATGCTGGGCACCGGCGCCGCCTGCTGCTCGTACTCTGTGGGCAAAGAACACGGATGAAGCCCAGGGAGTGCCCGGGGGCGGGGTGGAGCGGGCTCGGCCTGTGGGCGTGGCCAGCAGGTGCGGGCCGGTGGGCGTGGCCAGCGGGCGCGCGCATGCGCGAGAGGGGCAGTGAGGGGCCGGGGTCGGGGAGGGGCGAGTCCGCCGGCGGGGTCGGGAGACGGGGGCCCTCCCGCCAGTCCTGTGCCCACTCACCACTCTTCTTCTTCCAGGGGGAGACTAGCCCGGGGGAGAGGCAGTAGAGGAGCCAAGAGTTAGGACGTCAAGGGAAGGAGAGGGACCCCCTCTCTGGAAGCCCACCTCCCTCGGGGCCCCGGGGCGGGAGGCGGTCAGCTGTCCGACCAGCCCCCTGTCAGGGGAAATGGGACCCCCAGGTCCACTCGGCCTTCTCTGGAGGGAGGGGCTCGCTTTTCTCTGTTATTGAGGGTTGGGGGGAGCTGGTGGAGGGAGAGATGTTGAATGGGGCTTGGGGGCGAGGTGGGACAGAAGGAAGGAGACAGAGAAACCCGCAGAGAGGGTACATACAGACCCTGAGAGAGACCCCAACAGAGAAACAGATACAAGAGCACAGAGGAGAGTCGTCTCTCAGACGCCCCTTCCCAGAGACACACACACAGGCCAGAGTCCGACCCATGGACTGGGGACAGGATGAGGACAAGGACCCCTGGTCACTAACAACACTAACGAACTGGAGGGATGGTCCAGCCCTCCTTCCCCTCTCCCCCCGGCCCCCTGGCCTCAGCAGCCCCGCAGGCTCACCCATCTCCTCCAGCTCTGAGGTCATAGATTTGGAACGCAGGGAGATGGTTGGGGGCGGCAGCCGCTTGGCCTGCTGGGGTGCTGGAAAGGTGATGAGGGGAGGCATCAGTATCATGGGGGAGACGGCCCCACCATCCTCTGCCACCACAGGGCTCCCAGGGCTCAGAGAATAGCCGATGCCAGTGTGCTGAGCCCTCCCGGCCTCCGTTTCTCCCCACAAGGGCCATGGAGAAGTAATGCTAGGGAACGGAAGGCCTTGGGCAGCGGCAACCAGCCCTGGGGCTCCCGGCGGGGCTGAGCCTGGTGGCAGTGGGGTGGCTGCGAGAGTGGCCACAGGAGCACCTTTCTTGTGCACTGCCTCATCCATGTCCGGGTGCCTGGTGACCATCACCACCTTCACCATCAGCGTGTTGCCCCCTTGGCGGATCATGTTCACCACCTGTCGGTGGCCGACCTTCACCACATTCTGCCCGTTCACCTGTGGCACAGACACCCCCAGATCACACAGAGTAGACGAGGGGAGGGGTGCTTGCAGCTTCAGAGACCCTAACAAGGATGGCTCCTGCGCTGCCCTGTCCATGGCCCTCTGGGCCACGTTCCCTTCCCTCTGACCCTTCATACTACCGCCTCCCTGGGCAAGCCCCCTTTCCCACCCTCCCTGGCCCCAGGGTTGGGGATGAGGCTCAGCCTACCCTATTCACTTCCCCCTCCCTCCTTGTCCCCAGTATGTATGTATGTATGTATGTATGTATGTATGTATGTATGTATTTATTTTTAAAAGATAAGGTCTCTCTCTGTCACCCAGGTTGGGGTGCAGTGGCACAATCATGGCTCACTGCAGCCTCGACTTCCTAGGTTCAAGTAATCCTCCCACCTCAGCCTCCTGAGTCAGGAAGCTGAGGCCTCAGGT
This sequence comes from Piliocolobus tephrosceles, assembly GCF_002776525.5. Taxonomy (NCBI): domain Eukaryota; kingdom Metazoa; phylum Chordata; class Mammalia; order Primates; family Cercopithecidae; genus Piliocolobus; species Piliocolobus tephrosceles. The sequence goes on along the minus strand of NC_045454.1, from coordinate 7,404,749 downwards.
ACACAGCACCAGCTAATTTTTTTTTTTTTTTAAGAGCCAGGGTCTTGCTATGTTGCCCAGGCAGGTCTCAAACCCCTGAGTTCAAGCAATCCACCTGCTTCAGCCTCCCAAAGCACTGGGATTACAGGCATGAGCCACTGTGCCTGGCCATTCCCTAGTATTGTGTATGTGTTGGGGACAGCTCTGTGTCACTCTTTTGAGATGCCTCAGAGGCCTCTGGATGGAATCACTGGGGAAAGTAGAGGCTGGCTGGAGGGTGGGCAGGGGGCTGGGAATCCTGGTGCTAAAGGAAAATAAAACTGGGTAGCCAGATCCTGGTGTGGATCATGAGGGGGTCTGGAAACTTGTCACAGGGTCCCAGGGAAGAGAAAGGGCCCGGACTGACCTCAATGAGGAAGTCTCCCATTCGCAGTCCAGCTCGCCATGCCACGCCACCCTCGTCCACCGACTCCAGATACTGCAGCGCCGGGAAGGCCGGGGTGGGGGTGAACTCCTCGATGGGGGTCTGCGCTGCAGACAGGGAGGAGCCGGCGGGGTCGGAGGGGAGGGGGTGGAGAGGCCGAGCAGGGGATGGGGCTCAGACCCAAGTCACGGAGGCCTCACCGCAGCTGAGGGACCAGCACCCCGGGGTGGGGTGGTGGGTGGGCTGGGGTCCCTTTCCCTTTCCAGCCCCCCTTTCCAGCCCTGCTTCTGGGGTCACAGAGCCCTTCTCCCATCCCCTCCCCGGCTGGCACTCACCCTTGGCCCCCCGGAGCACGAACCCAAACCCCTCACTGTCCTTCTTCTGCAGCAAGACTGTCTTTTCCTTAATGATGTAATCGCTGGCAGGGAGGCAGGAGAAATGGGGGGGTTGTGGTGGGGAATAGAGAAGAGATCATGAGACACAGAGCCTGTCCCCCACCCGGCAACCCAGAGACCTGAACCCCTGCTCCAGGGCTATTAATTGCACCTCCTAGGATCTCTGTCACCCACTCTGTGTGCGTATGCTAGCAGCGGCCCTGACGGGCTTCCCCCTTGGAGCCGGCATGCTCTCTCTCCCACTCCCTCCTCATTCATCCATCCATGCATCCATCCACCCATCCATTCAGCGCCAGGCACGGTGGGGAGGATGGGGAGAAAAGCTTCCAGATTACCAGACAGCCCGGCTTGGGTCCCTGCTAGTCACTTCCTGCCTATGACCTTGAGCCCACAACTTTAACCTTTTGCGCCTCAGTTCCCCCATCTATAATGGAGGGCGAACACAGACCCTACCTGATGGGGTTGCAGTGGGAGTCCAGTGGGGGTAATACACATTTAGTATTTTGCACAGTGCCTGGCACACAGTAGGTGCTCAATACGATCTGCTTGATGTCCTTAGGTCAGGGTGTTAAGTCAAGAGGATTCATGTATTTTGATGATACCCCTCAAAATTCCTTTATACATATGTCACCTCCCAAGGACCCCACACAGGGTAAAATTGCTAATTCTGCACTGCCCAATATGTTGACCACTAGGGTCATGTGGCTGTTTTTATGAAAGCTAATCAAAATCAAATGGAAAAATTCAATTCCTCAGTCACAGTGGCCATATTTCCAAGTGTGCAGAAGCTGCACGTGGCTGGTGGCCACCACATTGGACAGTACAGATATAAAACATTTCCACTGCTGCAAAGCTCGCTGTGGACAGCACTGTCTTCTGTATTCCCTGGTGCATCTCAAATGGAGCTCCTGCATGCAGTCAGCATATTCTATTATAGTAAAATGCAAAGCAACCATGAATATGGGTGGTAGTTGCCAGTAAAGCCACCAAATGTACCCAGGAAATGTCAATGAAACTCAGATACAGTTCATGGATCTCAACACTCACTTAAACAGCCCCAAACCCCTGATATGACCACTGTACACCTCAGGAATACACATCCATTCCACTCCCAGAGGATCCAACACCCCCAGTCTACAGCAGGAATACTCAGACACCCTGGCTGCATCCCCACTGCCTTCAGAATACCCAAGAACACCCAGGAGTCACTGGAACGTGCACTCTGCTGTGCCCTGCTTCCTTCAGCACTGTCTAAAGCCCATCCCACCTCCCACCCTCACAATCCCAGTGTATTCCGATAATACCCAGATCCCAGTAACATCCATGTGGCCCTAATACACTCCAATAATAGCCAAGCATGCTCCCAATTACCTGCCCCCACAAATTCAGCAAAACAGCCCTCCTTGAATACTCCAGTATGTTTCGGCAACCCCCACACATCCCAGTATGTTCCAATAATAACTCCCCCTCACTCGGATCTCAGTGTATTCCCAAAACACGCCCTCTGAACACATACATCCCAGCAAACGCCAATGATACTTACTGTGCTCCACTGTATTTGGGTGCCACCCCCACAAGCACCCCTGTATGCTCCCAGGACCCCCATGGCTCCCCTTATAAAAATCCATACATTTGTACCATGGCGACAGGGTTCTGGACGTGCACGTGTCCCCCCTTCCTGCCACCACCCTCCTTGTGGCGCCTCAGTGCACCTAACACCACACATGTTCACATGTACATACTTCAGCAACAGTCCTTGCTCAAAGTTCATCACAGTCCAGCAAACTCATCCAACTATACCCGCCATGTCTTCCTCCCCTGGATGGAGAGGTGTTGACAGAGAAGGAGGGAAGGGGCTCAAAGGGGTGAATGAAGGGAGGAAAAGGGAGAGGGGAAGGTAGGAAAGGGGCCGAGAAGGCTGGAACAGCAAGTGGACAAGGAAACTGGACCCAGAAATTGGCTCAGAGGTCAGAGCTGCCTGTTTCTATGCATGCATTCTGTAATGTCCTCATCCTCACCTTCCTACTCCTCCTCTTGTGTCTCTTCCAGGTCTCCAGGCTCCCCTAGCAGCCAGCAGCACCCTTCCTCACTGGAGGTAACCTCACTTTTCTTTCACTCATACCACAAACCCCTGCCTTCCTCCATCTTTCTCCCTGCCCTCTGGAATCTCTCTCTTGCCCCCTCATCAGCCTCATACCCCATACATAAGCCTTCCCCAAATGTCAGCCAATATAGTCAATCAAACTCCCATGTCAATATGCCAAGAAGGAGTACTTGCCATGGGCTGGGCAGTATCTGAAGCCCTTCACAGATAGATCATTAAATTGTCTTTTCATAACCAGCCTCTGGGGTAGGGATAAGTGCCAATTCCACATTATCTATGTATTTATTTATACTTTTTGAGACAGAGTCTCACTCTCTTGCCCAGGCTGGAGTGCAGTGGCACAATCATAGCTCACTGCAGCCTCAAACTCCTGAGCTCAAAGGATCCTCCAACTTCAGCCTCTCAAGTACCTAGGACTACAGGTGCTTACCACCATGCCCAGCTAATTAAAAAAAAAAAAAATTTTTTTTTTTTAATAGAGATGGGATCTCACTATCTTTCCCACGCTGGTCTTGAACTCCTAGACTCAAACAGTCCTCCCACCTCAGTCTCCCAAAGTGTTGGGATTACAGGCATGAGTCACCACATCCAGCCCTAGTTTCACTTTATAGGTGAGGAAACAGAGGCACAGAAAGGTTAAGTAACTTGTCCAAGGTCACACAGTGAGCATCACTCTTCAACAATACCCAAGAGAATACTCAGGTAACTCCAGTGGTAATACCCTCCACTCCACAGCACCGAAATACCTTGAGCACATATATCCGTCTGCTCAGAATCCACCCTGAGCTCGGCCCTGCAGCACCTGGAGTTTACCCCAGGGTGTGGCAGTAACACCGTGGCGAGGAACGCTTATTGAATTATTGCTGAATGGCAGCCATGATTCCAAGCACTTTGCATTCATATATTTCCATTTATGTATTCAGTTAGTCTTCACAACAATCCAGGGAAGGTTTGACTGTTATTCTTCCCATTTTATAGATGGGGAAACTGAGGCACAGAGAAATAACTTGCTCAAGATGACACTAGTTAAAAAAATGTCAAAGCCAAGATTTGAATTCACCAGAGGTAACCTATATATATATGCCAGTGGTGATCTAGGGCTGGGAGGGGGTCCAACAACATCCAGACCCACCCTGTTCCTGCTTCTCAACCAACCCCTATCCTACACATGCTCCATTCCCCGCTCTGCTCCATGACTCCCTCACCCAATCCCCAGCTAGGACGTAGGTGGTGTTGCCCTCATCCCACCACAGTCTCCTTGGACTTTCCAACTGCTCTTTTGCTCCCACAGCTCCATGTACCTCTAAACTCCCTCTCCCCAACTCCTGTGTACCCCTCCTCTCTGCACCTCACTCCCTACTCCTGCATGCCATCTTGAGGTTCCACATCGCCCTAACCCACCCTCCTCATCCCTGACTCCCACAAGTCCTCCTCACACCCCATGGAACCATCTCCCCATTTCCCACGTCCCCGACACACCCTACCCCCTTTCTCCCAAAGCATCCTCCTCAGACCTCTGTGACCTCCTCACCCTCGTCCTGCGACCTCTCCCTCATCCTTTATCCTCATCCTTCCCACACCCTCTGGCACCTCCGTAAGTAACCTCACTGGCTCCCCTAAAGCACCTCTGGTCCCTTTCATGCTTCCCAGGTACCCACTTTTGCATCAGTGGAAACCTAAACCTATTTCTGCCCCCTCGACTCACTTCACCACAGCCCTCCCGCCTGTGTTTACTGGCAGCTGCGTTTCATTTACATTCCCTGCGTCCTCTTGGTATTCTCCCCCTACTGTCCAAATCCCCACTCCCAAATCCTCCCCACATTCCCCGAATTCCCTCCCCACTCCATTTCTCTGCTCCGAACCCTCAATGCTCCAGCCTCCACCCCTCCCCCACTTCAGCATCTCCACTCTCCCCTGTTCCGTTCTCAACCCTGCACCTCCTACCCAGACCCCTCTAGCCCCTCCCCCTCACCCCCCATCTTGGTTGCCCCCGCAGCACCCCATTCAGGCTCCCTCTGGCTGACTACCTGCCCTGCAGGAGTTCACACAATGCTTTTCCCCAGGCCATCCCTCAGCAACCCTGAGCGGCCTCCGGAGCTCAGCAGCCAGCTCTTGTTCACTGGATCCCACACACAGGGGCACTGCAGCGGCCAGCACTCCCCTCCCCACCCCACGTCCTTCTCACACACCCAGGGTCCGCCAGCCCAGAGCCTGCTGCTGTGCACGGCGCACCCCCAACCCCGCACTCAAGCCCTTCCCCATGTACCGGTGTCCACGGCCTGCCCAGAGGCCCCACACAGGGACGCCAGCCCCCGTCCCCATGCTCAGAAGTGGCACACACAAGCGGATGCGGCTCCCCATGCAGCTCAGACGGGGCTCAGCACACGTGCCCCACATGGGCAGAGGGCAGAGCCAGTGACTCAAGTGCCCCTGACATGCACAGACCCCCGGGGACAAAGGGGCAAGGGGGAGGAGCACATGGGGACCGAGACACAGGATGGACCCTTGAAGTAGGGACCTGTGGGGGAGGGGCAGGCCAGGCCCAGGAGGGTGGGTGTTGGGAAGCACAGCCGCAGTCCCTGGGACAGACCCACTCCAGCACACACCACACACCACACACACACACACACACACACACACAGAGTCCCAGACAGCCTCGCTGTCGCTCCAAGTCATACAGAGACAGACGCTGTCACACAGGGACACACAGATGGACACAGTTGGGGGGTGGGCTGGGAGCCCACCATCTCTCCATCTCTCACTCACACACACACGCACGCGGCTGCAGGCAGTCACACACACGCACATCGACACAACCACACTGACACACGAACCGTCGCACAGTGACACGCAGCGGAAAAAGAGGAGGGGAGGGGAAGCCGGGGGCGGGATGCGTGTGTGATGGAGGGGGGATGACTGTGAATGGGAGAGAGGGGTATGAATGGGGGGACTTGCCAACAACGTGAAGAGGTGTGGGGATGTGGGGATCAGAGGGACAGGGGCCTGGGATGTAGGCGGATGCGGGTAAGCAACCGTGGCTCCACACAGGGAGGGCTCCGGGGAGTGGGGGGGCTAAGGGCGGCAGAAAGGCGAGTGGGCTCCAAATCCTGGAGGGGGGTCAGTTTGGGGGGCCTGCTGGGAGGAAGGTCTTGGGGGAAGAGCAGAGGGGGGCCTGGAATGGCCTGTGAGGGGGTGGAGGAAAAGATTCCCAGGGCTGACGAGTGCGTATTAGGGGGGAGGGTCAGGGAGAGGGGTCGAGGGGGGGAGATGGAGGGGGGCTGAAAGGGATTTGGGACTGAGAGAAGGTTAAGGGAAGAGGAGGGGAGGGGAAGGGGCGGGTTGGGGGAAGGAGAAGGGCCCTGGGGCTGGGGGTTAGCGGCGGGGGAGGGTCCCCACCGCGGGCCGGGGCCTGCCGGCCGGGCGGCAAAACAGGGGGCGGCGCGCTCCGTTACCTGTAGATGTACCAGACGCTGCGCCGCCGGGGCCCCAGGGCTGGCCAGCTGGAGGACAGCGCGGGGGGCGGCTGCGGCAGGGAGCTCCCACCGGGGCCGCCCCCGAGACCCCCGCCGCCGACCGCAGACAAAGCCATCGCCGCCGCGGCCCCAGCCCCGGCCCGGGTCCCGGTGCCGGCCGCCCCCGCCGCCGCCGCCGCCGCCGCGTCCCCGTCCCCGCTCGGCCGAACCCCCGTGTCCGGGCCCCCAGGCCCCGCCTCATGCTGACCCGCGCCGGGAGGGGGGAGGGGGAGGGGGCGCGCACCCCCCCCCCGCGGGAGGGAGGGCAGGGCCGGGGGCTCACATGCCGGGGGGCGCGGGGGCGCGGGGCGCGGGGTCGGGCCGCGGCGGTAGCGCGAGGACCGCGGACGGCGCCGGCTTCAGCACCGCGGACAGCTCCGGAGGCGGGCGGCGGGCGCGAGGCTTAACCCCTTGGCGTCCTGCGCCGGGCGGCGGAGGGGGCCGGGCAGGGGGGAGGGGGCCGGGAGGGGAACGCGGGGGCCCCCTTGGCGGGAGAAGGGGGAGGGGCGAGGCTTGGGGGGGGAGGAGAAGGGGGAGGCACTTCCGGTCTGAGCCCCCCCTTAACCCCCCTCCCCCCTCCAGAGCCCTCCCGCGCAGGTGCAGAGCGAGAGAGCGCGAGGAGAGGGAGGCACAACATCACACAAGATGCCTCGCAGCCGCGTGCACGGACGCGCGGACCGAGCCCCGCTTCCCCGGCAGGGACACCGCGGGTGAGAGAGGCCCCAGGCGGGGACACGCAGCCCACCACTACAGACCAACACGCAACGCACCTCGACACGGTCGGCAAGAAAGGCCAGGACATTCAGACTGGGCCCCAAGGCCATGAGCAACACCCCTCCCCCACCAGAGAAGCCCAGGCGGAGGGGCGAACACACCACCACAGCTCCCCGAGAGAGCGTGGATCCCGAGCCAGCGCGAGGAGGGGGCGGCACACGCCAGGAGGGGAGACACACGAAGGACCGCCCAGCTCCGGGAGGGAGGCCGGGGTTGGGCCCTGGCTGCAGGGCGCACCACAAGGCACAGGCCAGGCCAGCGCAGACAGGGTCCGGGAACAGGGGGGAGGCAGGAGGAGGGGAAGCTCCGACGCACCACACACAGAGAGCACGTGGGAGCCAGCGAGAGGCAGGGAGGAGTAGGGGAGGAAGCCCATTGAGAAGACAGAGTAGAAGGAGGAAGGAAGCTGAGGGTGAGGGGGACCACCCCCATTCGGCTGGTAGGGCAAGTGACCCCCACGGACGGAGGCCAAGGAGAGACCCAGAGAGACGCTGGTAGACAAGAAGCAGAGGTTGACATAGAAGCTCGGGGTGGGGGGGTGTACCCCAATACTCACCCGGTGCCCAGAGCCGGAGACGTGCCAGGCAAACACGCACAACGGTCAAGCGCCTCAGACACTCGGGGCGCAGGGTGGCACCCCAGCCCCACCCTCTATCCCCATGTTGCCATTTCTCTGTCCCCCCCCATCCCCGACCCATCCCCACTGGCCAGAACACAGACACGTAGGTTTGGACACATTTAATGGAAGGATGCTACGCACAAGGGGACCCTTCCCTGGATTGGGGGGAGCAGTGGAGGAGAGTGTCATATTTTAGACACCAAATTATGACCCTCCCTCCCCCACAACCCTGTCCTTCTGGAGACCCAAGCCCTGGAATCCTCCCCTCCTCTGCCCTTCCCTCCCCCAACATCCCAGGTCCTGAATCTCAGATCAATCAGACAGACGCACATGCATGCACACACGTTAATGTGCGAGCGCACACGCACAGTGACATGCACAGAGAGGGACAGATGTGTGCAGAGACCCACCTGTCCATGTGTGTGAGCAGACTCACTGACATGCCCTGCAGTGCTTGCCCACAGATTCAGAGAAGCACAGATGTGCAGAGCCAGCCCCACATAATCATAGCCACAAAGGCACCGGTATATACAGAGCAGGGCAGACCCTCCAGCCCCGGGCATAGGTACAGGTACATCCAGGCCACACATGCACACAGATGCGTGTCATGCACACCTACAGAGACACACGTTCACACACCAGGAAACCTCAGCTCTGGTCGTGCACACACACGTTCATACACCCCCCAGGCAGCCCGTCCTTCCCCTCCTGACCCCATCCCCTCCCTGCCCCTCCCCTCTCACCTCCCTGGGCCAATCCCATCCATTAAGCTTCCGAAGCAAGTCAGCCAGCAGCCGGGGAGGGGAAAGGTGTCAGTGCACCTCTCTCCTCGCCCCCATCCCACCCGGCCCTGACAGTACCCTCCCCACACTGGTGCATGGGACACACACATTCCCGCTGCACGTGACTGCACAGAGATGGGGCACATGAAGGAGACAAGGGCCTCCAGCCAGCCAGACATAAGAGCGCCCCGGCCCCACCAGGCATCCCCACCCTGCCCTGACCACTCCGTTGTCTCTGGCTACCCCAGAGCTCGGCAGTCTTAGTGGCTGCCGAAGATGGTTTGGGGTTGGGCTGTGCTGTCTGAAGCTAATTCTGGCTTCTCCCACCCCTGGATCAAACTTTAGAAGGAATAGATTAGAAAGGGGGCTTAGAGGTGATGGAAATATTTAAAGGCATACATTGTGAAGGGAACTTGGGGTGAGGGGGTTGCCCGAGGGTGTAAGGACATTTACCTTGGGGCATCAAAGCTGTCGTAGGAGCCCACGGTATAATGCCGGAAGAGTCTCTTTGCCTTGTCACTGCGGCTTTCTGCAGGGGGACAACAGACAACCTTGGACTCTTGTTTTGGAAACCATAAGCCCAACCCTAGAGCTCCTGGCCCAAGTCTTCCCATCTACCTCCCAGTACCCCACCCCCATTAGGAAGGGAAAGGAATGGACATGAGAATCCTAGGGTCCACTGAACACAGCTGGGGGTTCCACATACCTTGCTTACTCTCCTGAGAGCGATTCGCCACCTCTTCCAGGCAGTCAGACGGGAACCAGCCAACACGACCTTTGACCTGGCCTTCCCAGAAGCCTCCTTCCCCGATGCTAAGTACTGGATGGGGAACGGGGACATAGAGACATTTCTGTGTCTCTATGCCTCTCAACTGCCAACACACTCAACTTACAGCCTTCCCACAGTTACCAGTTCCCGGCCCAACGACATCCTTAATAAACGTCTGAGGAAGGAGCAAGGAGCTTGAGGGAGACCCAAATCGTATCACTCTTGCATTTTAGCTTCTGGATCCCATGAGGACCAGAGGCACTGGGGAAGAGGACTGTGTTCCATAACATGGTCTTCCTAGGTTAGGGGCAGGTCCACAATTGGTCCTAGTCTCCCCTGGTAACTGGTCACAGCTCAGTTGTGTAATTCCTTTTCATCCTCCTAGGCTCTGTGGACTTAGATCACAGATGGGGGGACAAGCTCTACTTCATCCTCCCATCACTGTCCCTGCCACCTCCCAAAGTCTCCTTGCCACTTAATCTTTAGTCCTGTGTCCCCAGACCCCTCTTTCTGTCTCTCTTTGCCTCTCCTGGCTCTAGAATGGAGAAGAGATTAGAATCACTTCTTTCCTTCTCTCCCTCTCCCCTAACGGAAGCCACTTCCCCCCTGCCCACCCTCCCAGGCCCCACCGCTTCCCCATTTAGCAAACATCACAGACTGCCGGTTACATGCCTGCTGCTGAAAAACAGAGATGCATGACAAGAACAGCTAATGTTTATCCAACTCTCACCTGGGCCAGAACCCTAAGAGGGGCCACTTCCTTTATCCCCCTTTTACTGATGGGAACTCTGAGGCTTGGAGAGCCAAGGTCATTTGCTAAAGGTTACAAGGCTAGTAGTTGACAGATCTGGATTTGAACACAGCTCAGTCTGCTTCCAGAGGGCATGCTTTCAGTCACTCATGTGCTGCTACCTCTCCATGCAAGGGCTTCAGGGCATGACAAGGGCACCAGTGGCAAACACATGGTCTTCAATTTCTCTGGCAATTTTCATGACTCTGCCCCCATTTAGCCCTTCACATAGTTTCCTTCCTCATTCAACCCTTATGCCTACCCAGCTAGGTAACAACTGTTTTTCCATTTTATAGACAAAGAAGCTGAAGTGAATGTGGAGAATACCCTTGCGTGGAGATGACTCCAGCTATGCTAGGGGTTGAGTTGGGGCCATCAGATGTATTCCTCTCCATAAACTGACTCCCTTGAGAGCATCTGGGGAGACTAAATGAGGGGAAGCTGAAAGTCATGGAAGAGAGCAGGAGATGGGTTGCAAAGGAGACTGGGTTCTTGGCTGGTGCTGCCATGCCTGGCTTGGTGGTCTCATAATCAATCATTTGTTCACTTAAAAAATACTTATTTAGTGCCAGTCATGAGTCAGGTACCAGGGTAGACACAGTTGAATATAATCAATGTTTTTCCTTCCTTTGAGGAGCTTCTAGAACAGCCGCCAATAGAGGCATAACTGTACAAGTGACTACATGATTGGAAGTTGGGGTCAGAGCTCAAGGGACAATCAGAGAATGTTTGGAGAGAAGCCAGATGGGAGTATATAACTTATAGATGGCAAAGGGGTCCAAGGAGGTATCCCTGAGGTGTGACATATAGACTGAGACCTGAAGGATCCTAGGAGCTGGGGAGGCAAAGAGAGCATGGAAGAGTTTTCCAGGCAGAAGGAACAGCATGTTTGAAGAGTTTGGCATATAAGAAGGCTTGGGACATTGGAGGAATGGAGGAGTTGGTAGATTGGAGGATTGGAGGGCTTGGAGCATTGGATGACTTGGGGGCTCGGGGCATTGGAGGATTGGAAGGCTTGGGGCATTGGAGGAATGGAGGGGTTGGGGCACTGGGGAATTGGAGGGCTCGGGCACTGGAGGATTGGATGGCTCAGGCACTGGAGGATTGGATGGCTTGGGCCATTGAGGGAATGAAGGGCTTGGGGCTTTGGGATATTGGAGGGATTGGGGCATTAGAAGATTAGAGGGTTTGGGGCATTGGAGAATTGGAGGGTTCAGGGCACTGGGGGATTGGAGGGCTCGGGGCATTAGGGGATGGGAGGGCTCGGCGCATTGGGGGATGGGAGGGCTCGGAGTATTGGGGGATGGGAGGGCTTGGAGCATTGGGGGATGGGAGGGCTTGGGGCACTGGAAGATTGGAGAGAAGGATGAGGTCTCTGGAACCTTGTGGGTGAAGGGAAGAGTCGCATGAGATGAAGTTGGCAAGGTGGGCAGACAGGCAGTGCCCAGGTTAAGACTTTGGACTTTGATTAAGTTAAGAGGCCAGGTTAAGACTTTGGACTTTGATTCTGAGAGTAGCAGGAGTCGGCTACCTCATCAGGTTGTGTGAAGCTCAGTGACATAGTGGATGTGGGCGTGCTTTGAGGCAATTAAGTCCCTCTTAATGGAAGATGAGGATATAAAAACAGAAGGCAGTGTATTCTCTTCCTGCATAGAAGCATTGAGCTTGTAGCTCAGCAAGATACTGCCCATGGTCCTTGCCTGCCCAGAAGGTCCTTTACTTCTGGCCTCAGCTCACCCTTCTTTTCTCCCATCTCCTCCCACCCCACGTGCCTATGTCCCAGGCAGCTTGCCCCGAAGGAGCTGCACCTGGCCTCCACAGTAGCTCCTGGATTTGATCATTCATTCACTCATTCATTCATTCAACATATGTGCATTAAAGCCTCCTGTGTGCTGGGTCATTAAACTGAGCCCTAGAGACCCAGAGACCAATGACTTATGACCTCACCTACAGGAACTCAGGCTATGGGAAGAGAGACTCTGTAACACATGCAGTTACACAGCCCGCCTGACGCTCTGACCCCTGAATACCCTTCAAGGCCTCACTCAAGTTGACCTTCTACGGTAGGATCTTCCCTGCTTATCCAGGGGCCCAGGTCTCTCTCCTCTAAGTGCCTAAAGTAGGGGCCACTTAAGAAAATGATGGCTTTTTTTTTCTTTCTTTTTTTTTTGAGATGGAGTTTCACTCTTGTCAGTCAGGCAGGAGTGCAGTGGCGTGATCTCGGCTCGCTGCAACCTCCATCTCCTGGGTTCAAGCAATTCTGCCTTGGCCTCCCAAGTAGCTGGGATTACAGGTGTGCGCCACCACACCCGGCTAATTTTTTATTTTTTGTGTTTTAGTAGAGATGGGGATTCACCATATTGGCCAGGCTGGTCTAGAACTCCTGATCTCAGGTGATCCATCTGCCTTGGCCTCCCAAAGTGCTGGGATTACAGGCGTGAGCCACCATGCCTGGCCAAGTGCTGGGTCTTAAGTGGCACTTGTTATGTAGGAAACATTGGTCTAAGTGCTTTACATGCTCTGACTCCTCTAATCCTCATGAGGGTCTCATTTTACAGATGAAGAAACTGAGGCCCAGAGAAGTCACTTGGCTGAGGTCATCCTGCTAGGAAGTAGTGGGGCCAGGATTTGAACCCAGGCCGCCAGGCTCTCAACCTCTATGCCACTCGGCTCCTGGGCAGCCTAGAGTCTGGCAAAGTTTTTCCAATGCCTCATATTAACGGCCACACCTGCAGCAAGTGGTCGTCTCTAAAGCATCCTTCTATCCAAGAACACGTCAGCAGCCCTGCAAAGCCTACAAGCAGGGGAGACTGGCTTCACTTTCCAAACGAAGGTGGAAAAACCAAAGGGAGGTGAACCCTGATAACGGCAACCACTGTTTTGGGAGCCCTCCCCATGGCCAAGCATCTTACATGTGCCAACTCATCGGGGACCTAGAAGTAGGATCCTGCCCGTCTCTCAGTTGAGGACCCCTGGGCAGATGCAGGAGGCAAAGTTCAAGGCTGCTCAGCCTCACGCTCTGCACCAGGTGGCAGGAAGGACTGTGGGCTTGGACTGGGGACCTTGGGCAAGTTGCTTCACCTGTGTGAGGCTCTGTTCCTTCAACCATGCAATGGGGCCCATGACCTCCCTCCCCAGAAAGGGCCATGAGGAGTCTAATGAGACGATTTGGTGAGATGTTCCAACCATGCCCTGCACACGGCATCAGTGTCCCACAATGGGACACGCCTCACTTCACTGCCTTTGCCTCAGCACTGCCTCCTGACAGGGTCATCTCAGCTACACTCTATGCTCCTTCAAGGCTCAAGGGGCGCCGCAGGGCTCTCTGAGGTCTGAGATACTCCGGGGATCTGAGAATGGTCTGCTCTCTGCTCCATGTTTTCCCTGATCGCCCCCACAGCCCAGCCCAGTCCAGGCCCTGCTTCCACCCTGGGTACCTTTGATCTTCTCGCCCTTGCTCAGGGAGATTTCCCCCTCGGCTTGGGCCTGGTACGACTTCACAGCCATGAAGGAGCGTCCGGGGACTGCTGAGTAGAGCTTCCTCCGCCTCCCGCGGCTGCCCAGGGAGCCCCCGGGGCCCCCTGAGCCCCCTGTGCCCCCGGCTGGCCCTTCCCGGGGTGTCCCGCTGGAGCTGTGTACACAGAGGGCATGAGAGGCAGGGGAGGGTGGAGGGACGGAACACCTCTGGGAGGACAGGGGTCCTTGGGTGGGGGAAGAGGACGGAGCATCAGGGTGGGGGGGGGGGGGCTTTCCCAGCACTGGTGTCCTCCAGGAAAGAGGGCATTTGGGGGCTCCTCTGCCTCCCCGCAGCTGCCCCCCAGCCCCCTCTCCTGCCTCCTGGCTTCCGGCTCTGCCCCCTCCCACGGTCCTGTGCGCACCGCCTGATTCAGCTTCCTGAAGCTGAGCTGGGACTGTGTCATCCCTCCGCTCACGAGCCTTCCGCGACTCCCAGCTTCCTCCTGGGTCAGGTCCAACTCCTCTGCCCGCCGTTGCCAGCCTCTCCCCCACTTCCTCGGGACACGCCTGGCTGGCCTCCACCTCCTTCTCACCCTCCTCTAGCCACGTGGGCCTCCTGACCCCAGAGTGCCCCTGCCCACTCCTCATCCTTCCTCCAGAGTGACCTCTCTGTCCCCCACCCAAGTCCCTGCCACCACCCCCATCCTCTTCCTGCTCGGCTTCCCTCCACCTCACCCTGTCATTCTCTGTCCCCAGGGCTTGGGACACGTTTCTTTGGGGTGTCCTCTGCCCGGGGCCCCTGCCGTGTGGAGCAGATGTCCAGCTAACATGCGGTGCGCTGGGGGTGGAGTCGGGACTGTAGCTCCCAAGGCCTTTACTTTACCCCACGGTGACACTAGGGACTTGGATGGATGAGGGCCTACAGAGGAAGGCAGCTGAGCTGGCCTGGGGGAAGCCACCTCTCTGGGGAGGGGATTTGACGGGGCTGGGGACTGTGGAGCCAGGGCTGCCTCCCCTACCTGGGCCGGCCTCGGGGCTGCCTCTTGGCGTCCTCAGGGTGCCTCCCTCGGGATGGAGAGCGGGCCCTGGCACCCCGGGGGCTGCTGGCACTTCGGAGGGTCCCGCTGCTGAGCTTGGCGGTGGGGGCCGAGGGCTGCGACTGGCCCTGGGACCCTGAGGTAGGGCCAGGGGCCCCAGAGGACGAGGCCCCCGGGGCGGAGAACACCATCCAGTCGGGCAGCGCCATGCTGGTGTCACTGTTGGCCCGCAGCAGCGCCGGGGGCACTGTCAGCCCTGTGCCCGGGGGCCCCCGTCGCCGGGCCGCATACTTGGGGGACTCCTGGAAGGGCACTGAGAGGGCACAGTGGCGGCGGGGGGCAGATGTTAGGGGAGAAAAGGCAAGCAAGGGGCCATGCGGGGGCGAGAGATGGTGGGAGAGAGGCATGAGGGAGAAAGACAGAGATGAGAAAGGGCGGGGGGTCTGGAATTGCTCCCCCAATCACCACCCAGGCATTTTTGGTCCTCTAGGGTTTTCTCCATCCTATCCTGGCCCTCAAGTCAGGTACCCCAACTCTCCCATCCCACCATGAAACCCCAGCCGCCCCAGGTTCTCTGTGCAGCCCCAGCTCCCTGTCACTCACCCACATCCTGTTCTCGATGGTTTCGGATCAGCTCCCCCAGCTCAAAATTCCCAGCAATCACTGCCACCTGGAGGGAGGGGGTAGAGGTGGGTTGGCGGGGGGCGGGGTGGCCCAGGGAGCAGAGAGAGGGCAGGAAACATACTGAGGTCCCCAGCCCAACCCAAACCTTCCACCCTAACAATGCGGCCCTCCCTCTTCTTCCAGCTCCCCCTCCACGGCCTGTCTCCTTGCTTTCCTCATTGTCCCCTTCCTTATCCACTGGGTGTCACTGTCACCCTTTCCTTAGCCCGGGAGACTTCAGTACATCCACTGCAGCCCCAGACCTGGAACGGCGTCTGTCCGTTGTTATTCTTCACATCCTTGTCGGCACCTCGATACAGGAGGATCCTGGCACAGGTCTCCTGTGGGTGATGGCCAGTGGCGCAGGACAAAGACAGAGAAAAAACATTAAGGGCACCATGAGTGGATACAGGTACTGTGCTAAGAGCCTCGGGAATAAATACTCCACCCTAAACCTGCACCACTCAGGACAGCAGCCACCTGCCAGGTACAGACCAGGAGCACTTGAGTTTAAACGTGGACGGCCCAAATGGAGATGCACCATGCATGCGAAATACACGCTGGATTTCAAGGATGCCATATGAAAACAAGAGAGAATTTAAATGTCCATAGCCAGGTGTGGTGGCTCAAGCCTGTAATCCTAAGACTTTGGGAGGCCAAGGCAGAAGTTCCAGACCAGCCTGGGCGACATAGTGAGCCACTCCCCATTTCTATAAAAAAATAAACAGAAGTTAGCCAGGCATGGTGGTGGGTGCCTGGAGTCCCAAAT
Organism: Piliocolobus tephrosceles; assembly: GCF_002776525.5. NCBI lineage: Eukaryota > Metazoa > Chordata > Mammalia > Primates > Cercopithecidae > Piliocolobus > Piliocolobus tephrosceles. The sequence goes on along the minus strand of NC_045454.1, from coordinate 7,388,676 downwards.
ACTTGGGAGGCTGAGGTGGGAGGATCTCTTGAGCTCAGGAGTTTGAGGCTACAGTGAGCTGAGATCAAGCCCGGGTGACAGAGCACGGACCTGTCTCCCCTCCGCCCCGAAAAAAAAAAAAAAATGCCAGGCCTGGTGACACACACCTGTAATCCCAGCACTTTGGGAGGTCAAGGCGAGCGGATCACTTGAGGTCAGGTATTTGAGACCAGCCTGGACAACATGGTGAAACCCCGTCACTACCAAAAACTACAAAAATTAGCCAGGTGTGGTGGTGGGCGCTTGTAATCCCAGCTACTCAGGAGGCTGAGGTGGGAGAATCACTTGAACCCAGGAGGTGCAGGTTGCAGTGAGCCGAGATCCTGCCACTGCACTCCAGCCTGGGTGACAGAGGGAGACTCTGTCTCAAAAAGAAAAAAACAAAAACAAAAACAACAACAAAACCTAATAATTTCTGTATTGATTCTATGTTGAAATGATAACATTTTGGATACACTGTTATAAGTAAAGTATGTTGTTACGATAAATGTCACCTAATTATTTTCCCCTTCTCCTTAACATGGCCACTAGGATATTTGAGGGCATTTAGGATACGTGCTCATGCTATGTTCCACTGAACGTTGGGGCCAGATAATTCTTTGGTGATTCATTGGTTTGTGGGGGGTGTTCTGAGCGCCGTGGGATGTTGAGTAGCATCCCCTGTCTCTACCACTAGATGCCAGTAGCACTCCCCTCCCCAGTCATGACAACCACAGATGTCTTTAGACGTTGACAAGTGTGCCCTGGGGGACAGAAGCTCCCCGGTTGAGAACCACGGGTCTAGACCTTACGGAGGCTTACCATTACATGCCAGGCACTTGGCACTTAGAGGCAGAAGATCCTTCAATTGCCCAACAATTCCAGGACATGGAAATTGTCTCTATTTTACAGAGGAGGAAACTAAGGCTTTCAAAAGAGCGCAAGGTGGGCCAGGCACCATGGCTCACTCCTGTGATCCCAGCACTTTGGGAGGCCAAGGCGGGTGGGGGGATCGCTTGAGCCCAGGAGTTTGACACTAGCCTGGGCAACATGGCGAAATCCCATCTCTATAAAAAAATTTTTAAAAATTGGCCTGGTGTGGCTGGCTACAGGTGGCTCACGCCTGTAAATCCCAGCACTTTGGGAGGCCGAGGAGGGGCAGATAATCTGAGGTCGGGAGTTCAAGACCAGCCTGACCAACATGGAGAAACTCCATCTCTACTAAAAATACAAAAATTAGCCAGGCGTGGTGGTGCGTGCCTGTAATTCTAGCTACTCGTGAGGCTGAGGTAGGAGAATTGCTTGAATGCGGGAGGTGGAGGTGGCCGGGAGCTGAAATCGCGCCATTGCGCTCCAACCTGGGCAACAAGAATGAAACTCTGTCTCAAAAAAATAAAAATAAATAAAATAAAAATAAAAATTAGCCTGGCGTGGTGGCACACGCCTGTAGTCCCAGCTACTTGTGGGACTGAGGTGAGAGGATCACTTGAGCGCAAGAGGTCGAGGCGGCAGAGAGCCTTGTTCATGCCACTGCACTCCAGTCTGGGTGACAAAGAGACACCCTGTCTCAAAAAAAAAAAAAAAAAGTGGGGGAGCTCAAGATCACACAGCTGGTGATTATCAGCCTTGGATTCGAACCCAGGTCTCTGTGACTCCAAAGCCTTCTATCTTAATCACACTTTCTGCCAGACCCAGAAGGAAGGGGACACACATTGTTGGGGAAAGGGTGGGGACAGGACTGGGCCAGCGGGGACAGGGACACCTTCTACATTCAGATCAATTTCTCACCAACGTCAATCATACGGCACCCCTCATCACTGTTTGGGCTAAGCACAAAGTCCATGCCACAGCCTAGGAGGGTTAGGGTTAGCTGAGCTAACCTGAGCTGCCTCCCTGCCACTCCCCACCCTGACCCTCACCAACTTCATCTTCTACCACCCGCCCTTGCTTCCAGGCTCCAGTTACACTGGCCTCCTCCTTCCTCTGACAGCACACTCGTACCCCAGGACCTTTGCACGGCTGCTCCCTCTGCTTAGAATCCTCTCCTGCTAGATCTCAGCATAGCTTCCTTCCTCACTTCATTCAGGCTTTTGCACAAATGCCACCTCTTCAGAGAGGTCTTCTCTGGCCATCCTGTCTGAAAAAAAAAACTTCGCCTCTTGCTTGCTTTATTTATTTTTATTTATTTATTTAATTTTTTTGAGGTAGAGTTTTGCTCTCGTCACCCAGGAGGTTGGGAGTTCAAGACCAGCCTGACCAACATGGAGAAACCCCATCTCTACTAAAAATACAAAAATTAGCCAGGCGTGGTGGTGTGTCCAGGTTGGAGTGCAGTAACATGATCTCGGCTCACTACAACCTCCACCTCCTGGGTTCAAGCGATTCTCCTGCCTTAGCCTCCCAAGTAGCTGAGACTACAGGTACCCGCCCACCACATCTGGCTAATTTTTGTAGTTTTAGTAGAAATGGGATTTCCCCAAGTTGGCCAGGCTGGTTTTGAACTCCCAACCTCAGGTGATCAGCCCGCCTTGGCCCCCCAAAGTGCTGGGATAACAGGCATGAGCCACTGTGCCTGGCCCCTTGCTTTGTTTTTTAATACGAGACTGGTGTATGTGCCAGGCGCTCTAAGCCAATGTTAACTCATTTTCTTCATAACGCCGTCTCCCTGAAATTCCATTTCCTGTTATTTGTCTGATTAGCATCTCTTCTCCTCTACGTCATAAGTTGTACAGGGGCATGATTTTGCCTGTGGCATCTGCCACCTGGATTAATGCTGGAACCACAGGAACTGTTCGGTAGGAGGAGTGTCCTCTCCCTTTTTTCTTGGCCTGGCTAAACCCAACTTGGTCCCCAGCTTAACTCTACCCCAGAGTCCTCTGATGCTAATTTAACCATCATTCTCCAAGCACCTCCTTGATCTTACCCCTTCCACATGACAAACCCACCAAGGGGTTTGTATGAGCCCATGTTACAGGACAGGTTCAGAGAGGGCAGATGCTATGCCCAAGGCCACACAACCAGTTGGTGGAGCAGTGAGGATTCCAACCTGGCCTCCCTTTTTTTTTTTTTTTTTTTTGAGATGGAGTCTCGCTCTGTTGCCAGGCTGGAGTGCAGTGGCGCAATATCAGCTCACTGCAACCTCCACTTTCTGGAGTGCAGTGGCACGATCTCAGTTCACTGCAGCCTCCACCTCTTGGGCTCAAGCGATCCTCCTGTGCACGTGGCTTTCTGATCCTATGGTTCACCTGTCTCCTATGAATGGACGACTCTGACTGCCAAAGACACATCAGGCAGCAGAGTTAGCCCAGTGTGTGTTCTGGGTATGTTCGTGAGTGTGTGTGTGTATGTGAGTCTGTGTATGCCCGTGCTGCTGGCCAACTAGACTGTTAACGCCTGCCATGTGTACTTTTGCATGTTTTTCTTTTTCTTTCTTTCTTTTTTTTTTTTTGAGATGGAGTCTTGCTCTGTTACCCAGGCTGGTGTGCAGTGGTGCGATCTCAGCTCACTGCAACCCCTGCCTCTTGGGTTCAAGCAATTCTCTACTTCAGCCTCCCAAGTAGCTGGGATTACAGGTGCCCGCCACCACGCCTGGCTAATTTTTGTCTTTTTAGTAGCGACAGGGTTTCACCATCTTGGCCAGGTTTGTCTTGAACTCCTGACCTCGTGATCCACCCGCCCCGGCCTCCTAAAGTGCTGGGATTGCAGGCATGAGGCACCACTCCTGACCTTTTGCATGTTTTCACACCCCCTACCCCCACACTGGGGGCACAGGGCCAGAGCACAGCCCCTAAGCTCACCTGCTCCTCATCCTACTCTTACAAAGCTGAGAAGGTGTGCAAGTCAGAGTTGATGGCACCGAGAGAAACTTGCATTTAATGGCATCCTAGCACTTATTTCATGCCATTGCCGTGATGTGTTTACACGTCTGCCTCCTCACCAGACTGTGAACTCCCACCCCACCCCCCACCACACCCTCACCCTCCCCAGGCCAGATGCTGCATCGGTTCATCTCACATCCCCAAGGCCTGGTGCTGTGCACATAGTAGGTGCTCAAGGAACGTGCATGGAAAGGATGAGGATGGAGGATATGAAGTTAAGTCAGTCAAAATTCATTTGTTCAAATCATTCATTCGTTTGTTGAGTCATTCAGTCTGTTGAAACAAGCAAACACCTGTTGAATGCTCTGAGCCAGGCACTGTGCAGAGTCTTGGTGGAAATCCAAGAGGGCTGACCTATCATTCATTCACTCATTTTCATTCATTCATTTACTCACTCAACAAAGATGCAGTTAGGCCTGCTGTGTGCTGGGGTCCTGGAACAGAGCAAGTAATCAGACTCAACCCCCACCCTTGAGGTGCTCACAGCCTAGACATGGATCTGACCTTCACCACCAAAGGCTAGACAGGCATGTCAGGAGGCCAAGGTGGCAGGTGCTGGGGAAGAACTGTCAGACTTAGCCCTGGCTCTTGGAAAGCTTAAAGCCTGGGAGGAAGACAAGGGGGGAAATGGAGGAATCAAGTTCGTATGTGTTATGCATCGATTTGTTAAGCCCATGGCAAAGGCAAGCAAAACTACTAACCCACTTGATCCTTTTGCATGGTGGATATTAATTATTGACCCATCACAGCTGAGACAGGACAAGATCAAGGAGGGGAAATGACTTGTTCATCTGTGCCACTAAGAAAACTCTGCCTGCTGTCTAATTCTCTCTCTCTCTTTTTTTTAAGGCAGTGTCTCACTCTTTCACCCAGGCTGGAGTGCAGTGGCATGATCATAGCTCACTGCAGCCTCCACCTCCCAGGCTTAAGCGATCCTTCTGCCTCAGCCTCCCGAGTTGCTGGGACTTCAGGTGCACACCACTGTGCCCAGCTGATTTTTGTATTTTTCATAGAGACTAAGTTTTCCCATGTTGCCCAGGTTGGTCTCGAACTCCTGGGCTCAAGCCATCCTCCCGCCTTGGCCTCCCAAAGTGTTGGGATTACAGGCATAAGCCACCGTGCCTGGTCCAGTTCTCTACACTGAAATTTCTCTGTTTATCTGAATGGTACAGTTTCTGTCTCCCGACTGGACCCTGACTGACACTGGTGATGGTAACAATGACAATTATTATTCTGATGGCTGCCTTCCAGGGATGAGTACTTAATATACACGATGGCTCATCCTCTTCAATAAAAGTGGGCGTGATTCCCGTTTCAGGAAGAAGGATGGCGCCTCAAAGAGTCAGGGGGACTTTTTTGCTTCCCCATCGCCATCTGCCCATGGGGCCGGGGCTTCTTCCCCATCAGCTGCACAAGGACCTGGGAGTCAGAGGATTGGTTGCGAGGCCTGTGTGTCGCAGAGCAGGAGGCAGAAGCACACAGGGAGAGAAGTGCCGGCACCATGTTGGTTCGGTTTGAAAAACACTGAGTCTTCCCCGGGCTCCAGGCATACTGCTGGCTGCCACCAGGCAGCACGTGGCCACCCGCCAAATCCCCAGCACTGTAAGTTCTGCTGAGGCAGAGGGGGCTGAGGGCTGTTTTGGAAGACTTCCTGGAGGAAGGGGGCTGATAGACCAGCTCTGTCATGCTAGCGTCTGTCCCTCTAAGTACCCCCACAGCTGCCCTTCAAGGGCAGGGAGCATCAAGAAACAGGTGGGGAGATCGAGGCTTTCCATAGGGCTGACCTGCCCAGCATCATCTGCAGCGCAAGTGGCTAAAGTACCAGAGGTCATGATACTGAAAGCTCTGGCTCTTGCCAACCAGCTGCCACGAGACCCCCTGCCTGCTCCGTCCCTCTCCTCTCCTAGGAACTCTGGAAGTGGGGATGTCCTTTCCGTCTTCCTTCAGCACTCCCTTCCTGCTCAGGGACCCATGTTGTCAGGACCCCCAAGGTCCTGAATCGCTAAAACTCCCATATCACTCATTCCCTTCAGGGGCCACAGTGGCTGCACGTTGAACTTTCCCCCGTGCCCTGCCGTGTCACCACGTGGCACCTGAACACACCACTGGCTGAATGGAGACACAGGGGCACTGAGGACCCATAGCCCCCTTTCCTCTGGTTTTCTGCACAGGCTGTGCCCCCACCCTGGAGCACCCCTTTCTCCCCTTTTCTACTCCTGCTCATCTCAGTACCGGGGGCACCTCCTCTGGGAAGCCACCTCCACCCCCAGCCAGTCTATCTCAAGCCCAGTCCCAGATATGGGCCCCCACAGGGATCTGGATTCCCTGTGACTTTGCTCTGAGCACTCTGGATTGTAGCAGCAAACTATGTTGCCTGCCCTCTGCCATGAGCTCAACACTTTGTCCCCAGCACCCAGCTCCGGGCCTGATACAGAGAAGGAGCTCAGTAAATATCTGTTGGATGGATGGATGGATGGGTGGATGGATGGATGGATGGATGGATGGATGGATGGATGGATGGATGACTGGATGAGAGGGTGAAACAGTGAAGAAGTGAAGCGTGCAGAGATGCAGTCACGAGGAGTATCTGAGCTTGGCCCTGGGGGAGGCAGCTATGAGGGATGCGAGGGGCCTGGGGCGGCCGCTGCTAGGCAGACCTTGTTGTAGAGGGCGCAGATGTGCAGAGCTGTATTCCCTGAGGCGTTCTGGGCTCCAGGCTCAGCCCCATAGAAGAGCAGATGCTCCAGGTGCTGAGAGTGACCCCGCTGGCAGGCCTGGGCAGGACAGGGAGCGAGGGGCATGGATCAGACCCAGGCTGTTCTCCCTCTGAGCCAAGAGTCTGTACACAACCTGTGCACTGGCCTTCTCATCCTATCGTTCACCACATCCACCTCCCCATCACCTTTTTGCCCCTCTTCCTGCTCTGGGACCCAGACTGTCTCACAATCCAAATGTTCAGTCATTCCAAGGCCCAGGCGTCTGGTCTGCCTCCTTAAGAGGGCCAAGAGGCCAGCCCATCCCTCTCAGGGATCAAGGCGTCTGGTTCCCCTGCCTGTGCCCCCTTAGGGTCTTCGTGTCTTCACCCCCATCATTTCCTCTTTGGGGACCATGTTATTCTTACCCCCATGCTCTGTGAGGACCCTGACATCTGGTTCCCAGCCCCAGTCCCTTGGATGCCTCAGAGACGAGGTCCCCCACCCCAGCCCTCATGGCCTGAATCAGGAGCACCTGGTGGATTTCCTGCCAGCCGTTCTCATCAGCTATGCCCAGCTGGGCCCTGTTGTACAGGAGCAGCTCACAGCATCGGGGGTCACCACCCACCATAGCCGTATGGAACAGAGGGGTCAGCCCCCGACGGTCCTTGTAGTTGGGGGAACCCCCAAGGTCCAGGAGTGCCTAGGAACGGAGAGAGAACCCAGTAGAAAACACAGATGACAGCCACACATTAACCAGCTCATTCTGAAGGGCCAGGGGGACTGGACCGTCCTGGGTGACCCACAGTGGCCAATGACAGTGAAGTCTTAGTTCTGCCATGATGCCCTTGTGTGACCTTGAGCCCAGCCCTTTCCCTCCCTGGGCCACTCTGATCCCCTGTGAACAATGTGGGACTTGGGTAGATGCCTCCAGAGGACCCTGGCACTCTGACATCCCACCCAGCCTTTCCCCTGGGGGTGACCTTGGATGAGCCATTGAAGGACATTAGGGGCCACAGTACCCACCCATTCCACCTCCTACAGGTAGGTTGTTGGGGACAAATGAGAGGCCAGAGTCTGGATCCTGGAGGGTCTCTGGCCAAGTGGGAGGTGTTATTAGGTCCAGGATCTCAAAGAAGGGGCATAGCAGGAAGCCAGGGGATAGACAAGTAAGCTTGGATGAGGACAAGGATCAGGCTGGCCTCACTGGGCTGCAGGCCACTTCCTGCTCCCACTTGAAAGACAACTCTGGGTGTGGAAGGCTGGCAATAATGAGCATTAATAGGAGAAAGTGTTGGCAGCAACCTTGTATGAGGACAGCCTGTAGCAGTGCCATCCAACAGAACATTCCACCACCGTGGGGATGGTCTGCAACTGCACCAGCCTATATGGCAGGCACGTGTGGTCCCCTGAGCACTTGAACGTGGCTAGTGAGCCTGAGGAACTGAAATTTTAATTTTACTTCATTCTAATTAATTTAAATTTAAACAGCCCCAGGTGGCCACTGGCTACTGGCTTGGATAGCACAGGTCTGGAGGCTGGGAGGGGCGTGCATGAGCAGGATGTGGGTTTGCGGGTGAGTGTGCATGGGAGATACATGAACAGGGTCTGTTAACTCCAGGGGTATACTGCAGATCTTTGTGGCTGGTGTCTGACTGCATTAGGGGCTCTTCAGGAAAGAATCTGAGGGAGAGAAGGCAGGGGCCATTTAGCTGGAGCATCTATGCATTGGGGTGCTTCTCAATGGCTGTCTTTGAGGGCAGCCCATCTTGACCCGCATATGAAGAGGAATCAAGTGTCCTGGCGGGGGCAGGGGGAGAAGAGTATTTTAAAATTAGACTGTGCAGCTGACGCCGTGTATGTATTTTGTGGGTGTATGGGTTTGTCTATTTGGGAAAGTGCATTTGAGGCTGTGTACGTGGGGAAGGGGCTGTATCTGCATGTGAGAGAGGAGGGAGTGGAGCTGGTGCAGTGCTGGGTTTGGAAGGGTAGCTGGGGGACTGTTTTCAGGGTGTGTGAGGAGGGGCTCTGTCTGGGGGCATAGCAGGGAACTCACTTTGCATTTTAAGGAATGAGAAGGGTTTACATCTTGGGGAGACAGAGGCAGGTTTGGTATGGAGCTGGGTCACAAGGGATGGAGATGTTCCGGGTGTTTAGGGCAGGAGGCTGCGCCCGGGTCTGCATGATGTCAGCTGTAGCCCAGGTGGGTGCACCTGGGGGGCCTGACAAGGGTGACAACAGGGGCTGTGTGTCAGTCTATGGAAAGGGGCTTTGAACTGGGGACATGAGAGGGCCTATTTTTACAGAAACCAAAGAACTGAGGTTTGAGAAAGAACAAAGGGAAAAGGAGAGAGGGCCCCACGGTGGGGGGTAGGGGGTCCCCGCAGCCTCACCGTGAGCGCCAGGCAGTGTCGGGCGCATGCGGCCTTATGCAGTGCTGTCATGCCATCCCGGGCCCGGAAGTCGATGTGGGCCCCGCCCAGGCACAGGGTTCGAATCACCTCTACAGAGCCTTCAGTCTGGGCCGCCAGTGTCAAGGGGGTCTCTGAAAGGCAGGAAAAGCTGGTCACCTGAAGCCCCTTCTCCTCTCCTCCATCCCTTCCCATTTTCCAGGCTCTGTAGCTCTCCACCCCACAGCCTCTGGCCCCACGGCCTTCCTCTTGGACAGCGACGTGTTTGAGAGACACCAGTCAGGAATGGGTCTGAATGCAGATGGCACCCCTGCTCCCCAGCCCTGTCCTGGCCCCGAGGTCCTCCTGATGTTCACCCCTCCCTACCTCCCGAATCCGAGTCATGGTAATTGGGGTCCAGCCCCTTGTCCAGCAGTCGCGCCACCTTGTCAGATGTCCCGAGCTGCACATACTCCAGGAACTTCTTCAACCCCGTCTGAGTCATGGGCAAAGACACAGAAGACAGGACAGTCAGGAGCAAGGCAGAGAAGCGGGGTCCTCAAGCAGCGCCATCCAGTGAAGATATACATAGAGTCACATACGCCATTGAAAAGTTTCTAGCGGCCTCCTTTACAGAGAAAGTACCCAGCCCTTTGGGAGACCGAGGTGGGAGGATCACTTGGGCCCAGGGGTTTCGAGACCAGTCTGAGCAACAGTGAAACCCTTATCTCTACAAAAAATGCAAAAAACTAGCCAGGCGTGGTGGCCACATGCCTGTAGTCCCAGTTACTCAGGAGGCTGAGCTGTAAGGATCCTTTGAACCCTGAAAGGTCGAGGCTGCAGTGAGCCATGATTGCACCACTGCAGCCTGGGTGACAGCGCAAGACCCTGTCTCAAAAAAAAAAAAAAAAAAAAAAAAAAAAAAGGCCG
>NC_045454.1:7352935-7378367 GCF_002776525.5 Piliocolobus tephrosceles | reverse complement strand
CACCCCTGCACTCCAGCCTGGGTGACAGAGCAAGACTCTGTCTCAAAAAAAAAAAAAAAAAAAAAAAAGCAGGGTCGGGGTGAAGTGTTAGTTGTGTTGAAATTCATTTTAATGACATATGTTCTTTAACTGACATAGCCACAATGTTACTGTTTCAACAGGTACTCGAGATGAAACTTATTAATGAGGTTATTTAACTTTTTTTGGTACTAAGTCTTTGAAGCTCAGTGTGTATTTCACACTCACAGCGAGTCTTAGTTGGGACTAACCATATTGCAAGTACTCAGGAGCCACACTTGGCCAGTGGTTCCCAAAGTGGACCGTGAAGGCCTGGAGGCATGGAACATTTAGGGCAGGAAAGAGTTCAATGCATGCTGTGGTCGGGAGAGGGTAGACAAGGAGGGGTTGGGAGTTTTTCCCTCTCAAGGATCAAGAGTCCTTCATTTCTGACCAAAGCAGTTCCCCAATTTCCTCCCAGCTCTCACCATCAGAGACACAGCAGAGACGGGGCTGAGGATTGGTGAGCAATATACCAGGAGTACAGATGTGGCTGGAAAGGGGGATTTAATGGTTGGATTTTTGCAGGGATTCAGGCTATGAGGTTGGGAGAAATGCAGCCTGTCTTTGAAATAGTCTCCAGGCAGAAGGACTTTCAATGTCAGGGTCCTAGGCCAAGGTGGGGAAGTAAAGAGGCCTTGGGTGGATATGCGGGGAGGCAGGGGAAGAGAGGGGAGACTCAAAGGAGGCCAGGTGGGAATGATGGGGGCCCAGGCAGGATGAGGGGCAAAAGAGGAAAGTAAGAAGGGGTTGTGATGGGGATAATGGGGGTATTTGTGGTTGTCTCAAATGTGGTACAGCACCCTGAGTTAAGAGGTGGAAGTGGCCAGAGGGATTCTGGGCTTAGGGAATGTGCAGGTCTGTTGGGAAGAGGTCGGGAGAGAAAGTGGTTGGGCAGGGGGCTCTGGTGGCAGTGGGCTATAGGGACAGATGCCAGCAGGATTCTCTCACCTTAGTGTGCAACTTGGCCAGCTGCTTCTCATCCAGGTTGGTCTGTTTGTAAACTCGGGTCTTGTATCGGAACTGAGGTCAGGGGTAGGGCAGTGAGAGAGACACAGAGACTTGGAATCAGGGGCCTGGGGAGAAGGCTTGGGGTAGGGGGAAGGTCTGATCCCCTTCTAATTCTCAAGAGTAGCTCAGGGTAGGAGTGGAAACAGCCCTGGAACCTTGGTCTATGGGGTAGAGGGGTGGCAGTGGCTTTTCTGAGTGCTGGATATCATGGTATATGTGCACTGCAACTCCTGCTTTGAAGGAGGAGGAGTCTGGACCCCACAGGAAATGTTCTAGAGTGCCTACTGTAATTGGGAATCCTCCCCCGTTTTGATAGGCGAGGAGAAGCTTGGGGCAGGAAAGTGATTTGGCCAAGGTCACTTAGCTGGTCAGAAGCAGAACAGATAGCAATTTGAACTCAGGACTCTCTGACTTCCCTGTGATGCTTAGAAGATCAGGACTAGTACAATGGGTGTACCCTCATTAAGGTTTTGAGTGTGTTAAAAAGTGGGTGAGGGACAGATGTGTTTAGGGCATGCCTTCTCTTGTCAGTGAATGGGTTGGGGAAGCTTCACCTCCAGGTAGGGGACCCCCTTCTCGAAGGACTGGGGGTACTCCCGCAGCAACCTCTCCTCCTCCAGGAAGTTGGCGTCACGGCCCGAGGTGGCCGGCTGGAACAGGCCATAGTTGAGCACATCCTGCAGGCTCTCGCTCAGGGCACAGAGCACCTGCTGCTTGGCCGTCCAGATGGTGGCATCTGGGTTGAAGCGCAGGCATTTCTGGTGGGGGAGGAGATAGGGGCTAGGGTGGGCCAGGGGCCAGAGAGGAGCCTGAGGTGGGTTGGGAAGTGAGCCAGGAGCTGGGTGTGGGGGTGATCCCTGGAAGGATCCCCAGCACCAGTGGAACTCCCCATGTGAGTTGGAGCCCTGTCCCCCCAGCTTCCCCTGTCCCTCTCCTGCCGCTGGCCAGTGGGCAGGTACTCACTGTCTGGTGCAGGTCCGGGATGCCAATCCTGAAGACCATCATGCTGAAGTGGGCGTCGTCTGGGACGGACATTGAGCGGCCCTGAAGGCCTCTAACAGAGGCCAGGCTACCAGGTGCCCCACTGCCCCGGCCCCGGGTCCCCCGGGGGCCTCGACCTGGCCCGTCTGGGGAGCTGTCGGACTCTGAGCCCCCCTCGGGACACTCGCTGGCACTGTGGCGTTCCTCGTCCTCGCTTGTCGCGGGGCTGTGGGTCATTGTGGGGCCACGGGGCGACGGGGGACGGCAGCATCACAGGCGGCTATGGGGGTCAAGGGCGACCATCAGACTAGGAGCCCGGGGCCCCTCAGAGGCTGCTAGTGCTACTTGGTGGTCAAGCGGTCAAGGGCAGCCTACCCCCATCGGCCCAAGATAGGCAGGAAGGAGGCCGGGCACACCCTCGGCCTGCATGGCCTCCCTTGCCGCCTCCTCCCATGCTGGCACGCATACACCCCTGTCCCTGACATGCTTCTGGCATGTGTCTCCTTCCCTGCCCTTGGCCCCGCTTGCAGCCCGCCCCCTGCGCCCCACTTTGCCGGTGACCCAGCGTGGCCGTGTCCCAGAAACCGCAGAATCACCGCGGGAGCTACTGGCCCACTTTGCCAGGCCACAGAAAATGCAGCTAAAATTAGCTAAGGACAGACAGATGGACAAACTGACAGGCATCCTGCCCTCCTGGCCCCAGCCTGGACTGTCACCCCAGGGCCGGGGGGTGGGGTTGGGGAGAAGCTGAGGCTGAGACTGAGATGTAGTAAGGGGGAGAGGGAGGCGTGGTGAGCCTGGAGCGGGTGGAACTGGTGACTTCACTCAAGTGTGGCTGACAACGCGTGGCATGCAGAGTAGTGCTGGGGAATCGGCCGTCCCAGGGGAGCAAGGGGCACTGAGATGGCGGTGTCATGGGCAGAGCATTTGGCCTAGGGTGTCCCCAAGGGAACCACAAGAAGTGGCTTTTAGAGACTGGGGCATCTTGAGAGGGTGTGTGGGTGGGTGGGGAAGTTGGCCTGGGGAGTGCTGTACTGGTGACAGTGGTGTGGTGGCCCGGGTAGATGTGGGTGGCTGCAGATGACCTGTAGCTCTTTTCTAGGACTGCAGGGTGGGTGGGCTGGCTTTGCTGGGTACTAGGGGCTCCACTCTGAGGACTGGGGGTGTTAGGAGGGAGGCTAAGAAGTGAGAGGAAGGTCTGGGGAACTGAGGTAGGGGGTCATCTCTGGATCCTCCCTGTTCTCCCTTGAGGTGGACTTTTGAGGGTGGAGCCCCTTCCAAACGGGGTCCGCCTCCCTTCTGTTCTCCCCCAACTCCCACCCCAGCACCGGAAACCAGAATGTCTGGTCTGGTCCCTCCCCCCCACACCAGGCCCGGTTCCTGCACCGTTGCCATGGAGATGGGAAGCAGTGGAGGGTACTGCTGACTTTGGGGGAGTGGGGATGGGCTGGGGGGTTGGGAAAGGGAAGACTAAATGTGTGTGGTGGGAGGAGAGTTCCAGGAGCTGTGGGCGAGCGAGCCTCTAACCCAGGGCCGGCAGACCCCTCCCCCCCGCGCGACAGCGCTGCGAAGCCCCCCCCCCCCCCCCAGGTACCCAGCCACGCCGCCCCACCTCGTCTCTGCGGAGACCCCGGCCTCCTCCTCCCCGCCCCGCCTCACAGCCCACCTAGCGATCTGGGGCCCGCAGCCAGCCACTCCCCCTCGGCTGACCCTGGCTGACCCCTAGCCTTAACCCCGCTCGGAGGGGGTGGCCGGCGGGATGAAAGAAAAACTGGCCAGGGCCCCCAGCGTGTACGGCTGCCCCAGCCCCCCGGGCCGGCTCCGGCCCCTCCCCCTCAGGGCTCGCGGGAGGGAGCGGGCACGCTCCGCCGGGGCGGCATGAATCAAACGCTCCGCGGCTAAGAATAGCTGGCACGCAGCTGGTACCGAGACGGGCTGAGGAATCGGCTGGGGGGGGGGGTGGAGGACGCGCGAGAGGGGGTGCCCTGGGAGGCTGCGGGGGACAGGGGGCGGCTGGCGTGGCCGAGAGCGGGGCCTGGGAGAATGAATGGAGGCGGAGGGAGGCGGGGAGGGGCGGGGAGAGAGAGCCGGGGCCGAGGCTGGGAAACTGGTGGGGGAGAGCCCGACCGGGGAGAGGGGCGGGGGGCACCGGGGAGCAGGAGTCGGGGGCGGGAGCCGAGAGGGCGCGCCGGCCGGCGGTGTAGGGACTGGAGACCTGGTGGGGACGCGGGGAGCTTGGGCAGGGGGTGGGAAGGGACTGGAAGAGCCTGGAAGGAGAAGCGGGAGCTGGAGGGGTCAAGGGGGCGGAGGAAGCCCGGGCCTAGACCCTCGCTGGAGGGGAGTGGGGACCAGGGTGACCTGGCGGAGGGGCCCAGGTGCGCCAGGGTGGGCAAGGCGGGGGAGTGGCCGGGCTGGGCGGGGAGGCGGGTACCGGGACCGAGCCCTGGGCCCCAGAGAGCCGGGAGGCGGGTTCGGGATAGGGGCTCTGCTGGCGGGGGATGGGGGGCGCGCCCTCCCATCAAGGATGCGATCTGGGACGGGGCACCGGGGATCGGGGCGTAACCCAATTTGGCGTCGCCCAGGGCAACGCTCCCCACCTTACCCGCACCCCCAGCCGCACACCCAGGCCAGGAGCCCGGCGCCGGGCCAAGGACATCCGGGGCGCCCTCGCCCCCTCCCGCAGCCCGGGCCCCGCAGCTTCCCCAAACCCCCAGGTTCTCGACCCCCTTACCTGCCTGGCGGGGCTGCTGAGTCCCGGTCGGCGGCGCCCGCGGCCCCTCCCCCCTCCCCCCACCCCCCACCCCCCCGGAGACGGGGGACCCTCAGGCCATGCCCCACCGCCCCGGAGGGCGAGCGGGCCCGGGGAGGGGGCGGGCGGGGGCCGGGGGGGAGGGCGGGAGGGCCGAGGACCTCACCCCCCCCGCGGGCCAGGCCTGGCCATCCGCAGAGCGCCCCCCCTTCCGCCGCGGCCGCCGCGCCCCTCCTCGCCCGCCCCCGGCTGGGTCCGGCCGGCTCCGGGCGCCGCGTCTCCGCCTGCTCTTCCTCCTCCTCTTCCTCGGGCCGCCGCCGCCGCCGCCCGCTCCGCGCCTCCTCTGCCACCCTTCTCGCTCTCTCGCTCTCGCTGTCTCTCCCTCACCCTGTCTCTCTCCCTCCCTCTCTCCCTCCCTCCCCTCCCTCCGCCCTCTCCCCTCCCTCCGGGAGCCGGCGGAGGAGACATCGCCCCTCCCCGCGCCCCCAAACCTCGCCCATCCCCCACCACCGCCGGCTCCGCCCCCTACCCTTGCCCTCCCCCACCACTCCTCGCCACCTCCGAGTCCCCAAATCCTGACTCCGCCCCTGCTTGCTCCCATACCGCGACGAAGGGGTCCTGCCCCCGTAAGGGTGCCCCCCCACACGCCTCAGGACCACCCCCTCCCAGAGAGCTCCCCTTCCCCCTACACACAGTGGGGCACAATAAATATTTGTTGCCAGACTCTACACCCCCAAATTGAAATGTGAAGGCTATAGATTCCCACCCTGTCCCCCCAAACACACACACACCCCCTTTCCATCTCAGTACTGGGTCAGGGCACACGTGGACATACCTGGGCCAGGCCACATTCCCCCAAGGCACAGGTGCACAGTCACCAGCTGTAACGGCACCTGCAGAGTCCCCATATACACACACTCTCCAGCGCATGCATGCCCAGACACAATGCACCTGGGGTACACAGCTACAAACACACCCAGCTACATGCAGTTGTCACACCCCTGTGCCCGGGCACACACGCAGCACATGCACACAACTGCCCACCACACACGCGCGTGCGCGGGCGCGCACACACACACACACAGGCGTTCACCCCGGTATGCATGCCCAGATCTCTCAACACCAAAACGGAGTTACAGCACTATAGAGACGTGTGCACGCCTTCCCATCACGCCCACCCACCGTGCTGTCCATTGCACTGGTTCGCACTCACCCGTTTACATGCCCAACACCGTGCCATCCTTCCCCTCCACGATAGTTACTGCTGATATTCCTACAGCACTTTCTGTGCGCCAGGCTCAGGGACTTTCACCATCCCCATTTCCTAGAGGGGGAAACCGAGGCACAGAAAGGCTAAGTAACTTGCCCAAGGTCATCCAGCTATAAGGAGGTGGTAACAAGGATCAAGAACAGGTAGGCTGGCTCCAAAGTCCTCACTTGACCACTATTGTGCACTACCAGGCATATCCCCTCATAGTTGCAGATCCTTGTTCATCACACACAGACACACCCAACCATCTCCTCAGAGCTTGCACATGTGTGTGTAGGCACGCATATGCAGCCAGCTGCAGGCAGACAGCTCATTCATGCCTGGGACGCACCCACAGAGAGGGCAGATCCCACAGAGCAGCAGTGAGTGGTGAGTGTCCCCTTAGCCCAGGCTTCCTCATTCTCCCAGCTCCAACAGCACCTCCCGGGCCTGCAGGGGGCAGTTCTAGGCAGCCTCTGGGTTCCCCTCCAGCTGCAAGCTCTCCCTGGTACCCGAGTATGAGCTGGAGGAGGTGCCTGCTCAGCCTGGGGAGGCTCTATCTTGATGCACATCCACTAGCCCAGGTGGTGAGCAGCTGGGCCCGGGGAAAGAACAGCTGCCCATGTTGGCTTCAGCAGCCAGAGAGGCTGGGCACCCCTGCACAGTTTACAAGGCCTTTCCCCATATAGGCATTATTTCTTGAGGTCTGTAGCTCCTGGTGAGGGGTCCCAGGTCCCCGACCGGTACCTGAGAGGCCCAGGCTCTGAGGCAGGGAGCAGTCTGCCCAAGGTCACAGTGCCCTCGATGTACCAGGCTTTCTTGGAAAATGGAAGGCTGGAGGCATTGATTTCCAAGGCCCCTCCTGGGGCTCCCGGCAGCCGAGGGCAGATGCCCTGCTCTTGGAGCCAGAAACGTTGGCTAGCTGCCACCACACTGGTGACCTCCAGCAGGCCATGCTGTTTCAGAGCCTCGGTCTCCTCTTTTGAAGAGCAGGCCCAGTGATCCCCGGCTGGTGTGCCCCATGCTTGTTGGCACCACCAGCCAGGCCTGGGCTGGAAAAGCCCTGCATGACTCATGGGCCTGACATAGAGGAGCATGGCATGGCATCGTGCTTCCTTGCCTCCAAGCTTCTCTCCCACTGCTCTCACCGCCTCCACCCACGCTGCCACCACCACCCTGGGAACTTGGGTGCCAGCAAACCAAAAAGGTGAAGCCTCCAGGCCTTTGACCCCACCAGGAACGGCTACCCTCTTGCCCACTCAACAGGTTGATTGAGCACCTACTATGCACTAGGTAGGCCTTGGGCTAGGAGATGCAGCAATGCATAGAAATCCTTGCTTTCATTGGCAGGGAACAGACATAAACAAACAAACAAGATCATGCCAGTCTTGATTATACCAAAAAGATGAAATGGGGCATTTTAATAAAGTAACTTGTGGAACAGATAAGGTGGTCGGGGAAGGCCTCTTGGAGCTGAGACCTCGATGATGAGAAGGCGCTGGGGAAAGAACCTTCTCGAAGGAGGAAAGGGCTAGTGCAAATGCTCTGAGGTTGTAATCAGCTTAGTATTTGGGGGCAAGCCAAGAGGCCAGGGAAGGTGGAGCCTGGGGGCGGGTGAGGGGAGTGGGGGTGATGAGGCTGCAGAGGTGTAAAGGGTTCTTCCTTCCCAGCCCTCAGCATGGTAGGCTGTGCTAAGGACTGAGGCCCAGGCTTGGCTTCCCTCCTGCTTATGATGGGAAGGTGGGGGAGCAGGGGAGTGGGGAGTGATGTGATCTGATTTATGGTTTGGAAGGATTGCTTTGGCTGCGGCAAGCAGCCGGGATTGGAGGGGCTCAGGAGGAAGGAGGGGGAGGGCAGGGAGACTGCAGTGGTCCAGGCTGAAATGAGGTGGCTCACTGAATGCGCAGAGCTCCTTGAGCACACAGCCTAGCGTCTGTCGATTTCACCTCCTGGAGAAACCTTCCCTGACTGCTCCTCCAGACTCCTCACCCTCTCCCATCTCCAGCCTCCTCATCCCAGGAACTATCTGGCTGCTGGTCTGCAAGCAGCTGGAGTACTCAGCATCACCCAGCCCAGGGCCTGGCCTGCAGGAGGCTTCAAGTAAAGTGGTCAATTAATCCCCGAGCCCCATCTTCCAGGGCTGTGCACACAGACACATGCGTGCTCTTTGCATGTGTCGCCCCGCCCCCACACCCACTCACTTGGATCTCCAGAAAAGGGCTTGGGGGGGGGGGGGATGGGCAATCTAGGGGGCAGGAGAGGCCCTGGAGTCTCCTCTCCTGAGCATGTGGGCGATGGTGGCCACAGGGTAATAACAGCCTCAGCGAGACCCTGAGGTCTGCCCCCTCCTCAGGAATGGCCAGGCAGGGAAGAAGGGAGCAGTGCTCAGTCCCAGCATCCCACCACTGCCCCCATGATTCTGAGCGGGTTCCTGGGCTGAGGCCGGGGCCTGTGTTTTCCAAGATTCCTTGGAGAGCCAGCTCCATCCTCTTCCTGATTATCTAAGCTTTGGGCCACGGCAGAAGGAAGGAGCAGGGCGGAAGCGAGCTCTGGAAAGTGGAAAGAGGAGGGTGTGCGAGGAGACCCAAGGCAGGATCCAGGCTTTGGAACGTTGGAGGTTTCCGGCCACAGAGGCAGGGCCTCGGGGGAGCCAAGAGGGGCGGGGAGAGACACACACAGAGGAGCAGAGGAGACCAACGGACCGGACAGAGACGAGGAGAGAAACCGGAAGAGAGAAGCTGGGAGAGTCAGGAACCTGGGGGCTAGTGACCTGCACACAGGGCAGGGGCACTCAGCAGTTCCCAGAGGCCACCCCTCCCATCCCAGACATCCAGACATCTGGAACTTTGGGTGCCAAGAGTCCAGCTTAATGCAGGCAGCCTGGCTTTTGGGGGCTTTCGTGGTCCCCCAGCTCTTGGGCTTTGGCCATGGGGCTCGGGGAGCTGAGAGGGAGTGGGAGGGAGGCTGGGGAGGTGCCCAGGAGGAGGAGCGGGAGAGGGAGGCCCTGATGCTGAAGGTGAGCTCTGGAGTGTCAGGGAGCTATGGGTGGTGAACTGTGAGGCTGGGAGGGGGTATTGCAAGGTTAGGGAAATGGACAAAAAACAGCAATTAGGATAGTCTGGCGGGGGGGGGGGGCGTTGGTAATGGGCTCAGAGACAGGACTCAGGCGGCAGAGAATGAGTTAAGAGTTGGAAAGTGGCGCGTGGGGCATCTTGGTGGCAGGCTGGGGCTCACCGCCTCTCCCCTGCCCCAGCATCTGCAGGAAGCCCTGGGACTGCCTGCTGGGAGGGGGGATGAGAATCCTGCCGGAACTGTTGAGGGCAAAGAGGACTGGGAGATGGAGGAGGACCAGGGGGAGGAAGAGGAGGAGGAAGCAACGCCAACCCCATCCTCCGGCCCCAGCCCCTCGCCCACCCCCGAGGACATCGTCACTTACATCCGTAAGTAACCAGAAGCCCTCACCCCCAAAACCCCAGGCCGCCGCGGTCACTTTCGCAAAAACGAAGGGTCGGTTCCCTGCCGGGTGGTCTTTCAGTTGTCCATTGCCTAGCCCAGAGCCCCCACACCCCTAGGAGCCCCATGTCCACGACCATGCCTTCTAAGAGCCTGGCGCCACTCGACCCTACCTTCCAGGAGTCCGGGGTCCCCCCCCCACCGCCACCCTGCCCTCAGGGGCCCTAGGTTCCAGTTCTCCAGGTCCTCAGTACCCCCGCTGCATCTCCAGGCTCCCCCTCCAGCACGATCCCTGTCTGTCCGCAGTGGGACGCCTGGCCGGCCTGGACGCAGGCCTGCACCAGTTGCACGTCCGTCTGCATGCGTTGGACACCCGCGTGGTCGAGCTGACCCAGGGGCTGCGGCAGCTGCGGAACGCGGCGGGCGACACCCGCGATGCCGTGCAAGCCCTGCAGGAGGCGCAAGGTCGCGCCGAGCGCGAGCACGGCCGCTTGGAGGGTGAGTCCGCGGCACGCGGGGTGGAAAAAAATGAGACTATTTGGCCAGGTATGGGACTGGTTGAGAAAGTGACCCTAGCTGTCCGGGGCGGGAGAGCTGCTGTGTGCTAGCGTACGGGGTTAGAGAGCTGGGAGGCTGAATGCAGGGAGCAGGATGGGCACTCCAGAGCCGCGCGGACCCGACTGGGGCAGCACCACGCCCCCTATAGTCCCGCCCCCACCTCCTGGCCCCGCCCCTGGCGAACCCGAATCTCCACCTTCTGGCTCCCGCGGTTCTGACCACGCCTCCTCCCAGCCCGCCCTACGAGGTCCTGACCCCGCCTCTCTCCACTCCCGGATGATTTGTTCCCGCCCCCTTCCAGTTTCCGAATGCATAACCCCGCCTCCTTCTCTACCCGGCCCTGTCCACAGGCTGCCTGAAGGGGCTGCGCCTGGGCCACAAGTGCTTCCTGCTCTCGCGCGACTTCGAAACTCAGGCGGCGGCGCAGGCGCGGTGCACGGCGCGGGGCGGGAGCCTGGCGCAGCCGGCTGATCGCCAGCAGATGGAGGCGCTCACACGCTACCTGCGCGCTGCGCTCGCTCCCTACAACTGGCCGGTGTGGCTGGGCGTGCACGATCGGCGCGCCGAGGGCCTCTACCTCTTCGAAAACGGCCAGCGGGTGTCCTTCTTCGCCTGGCATCGCGCACCCCGCCCCGAGCTCGGCGCCCAGCCCAGCGCCGCGCCGCACCCGCTCAGCCCGGACCAGCCCAACGGCGGCACGCTGGAGAACTGCGTGGCGCAGGCCTCTGACGACGGCTCCTGGTGGGACCACGACTGCCAGCGGCGCCTCTACTACGTCTGCGAGTTCCCCTTCTAGCGGGGCCGGTTCCCCGCCTCTCTGTCCATTCCACCAGCCGGCCTTTCCCTGCGCCGTGCCCACCCTCCTGCGAGATCGCCCTTCCCTTCCTGTCCACGGATGGCGGCATCTCCCCCACCCCCCTCCAGGCTGGGCGCTCCTGGGAGGGCTCTTGCGGTGCCGGGACTCTTCCTTGTTAGTGTCCTTCCTTGAAGGGGCGGACACCAGGCTAGGTCCGGTGCCAATAAATCCTTGTGGTATCTGACTTGAGGGGCAGTGAAGGCACTCTTGGACTTTTAACTTCTGCAGGGAAAGCCGGGAAGGGCCAGACCCTGGTCTTTGGGCGCGTGTCCTGGCCTTTGGACGCCTGTTCTGCTTTTTAAAGATGTAATTTGAGCCCCAGATAGAGTGATGGAGAAACACTGGTGCATATGTACACACGTTCATCTGTTCTGTGCACAGATGCCCGGAGTACACGCGTGCAAATGCTGTAGACACCTTCACCTCCATCGTGCCCTCTCTCGGCCTTTGGAACCCAGGGACTGCCAATCGTCCCAGGCCTTGGTCTTGGTCCTGGTCAAAGAGATTTGGGAAACATGAAGGAGCTAAAGGCTCTGACAAGTCCTGCAGGAAAGCTTGTTTAATTTGTTTAAGTGGTGTGTCTCCAGTTTGTTTCCCCAAATGATACGGTTTTATGTACTTGTTGAGATGATATATTGAGACATGGACTTAAGGACCCACCCAACCCTGAAGCTTAAACTTCCAATTTTCCCTCCTCTGCTTCCTGCCAGTGAGGCCAGGAGCCAGGCCCTTCCCCTCTGCGAGCCTCAGGTTTTTCATCTGAACATGGGCACAATCCCTGCTACTTTGTGCAGCTCTTGGGATGTTCAGGTGAGACCAGGACAGTGTGCATTTAGTGATGGCTGAACCTGAGCCACACGCTACCTTCCTTCCTCACCCTTTTTTTTTTTTTTTTCTTTTTTTGAGACCGGGTCTTGCTCTGTCGCCCAGGCGGAGTGCAGTGGTACAATCATGGCTTACTGCAGCCTCAATCTTCTGGGCTCAAGCAGTCCTCCCACCTTAGCCCCCCAAGTAGCTGGGACTACAGGTGCACCCCACCACACCTGGCTAATTTTTGTATTTTTTTATCGAGGTCGGGTTGTGCCATGTTGCCCAGGCTGGTCTTGAACTCCCGAGCTCAATCAATCTGCCCGCCTGGGCCTCCCAAAGTGCTGGGGATACAGGCGTGAGCCACAGTGCCTGGCTCTGCCTCACCGTTTTCCTATCTTTACTCCCTGGGGGCAGTGAAGACACCCAGGAGTCAGCCAGCCTGGGCGTCAGCATAGCGGACAGCTGTTTGGAGGACAGGCACTTTGGAAATCTCCCTAGTACCTCCCCCAAGGTTGGCATCATGGGCGTGACCCTGACATCAGGGAGCCCAGGCATGGGAATGTGACCCTGTCTGTCCTTACCACTCTACCCCTTCCCTTCCTTCAGCCATGGCACCACTGCCTAAAGGGTCACCATTGGATCCACAAGGGAGGAGCAAGCCATCAGGGTCAGCTGGGATAGAGGGAAGATCACCCACCCTTCTCTCTTCAGGAGTCATTTCTCAGCCCCACAGCCCCAGAGGAATGCAGAATAGGAGAGTAGGGGTGTGGCCTGGAGTCAGCCTTCAATCAGAAATTCTTCCCATGCTGAGCTTCAGTTTCCCCAGGGAGGAATAGGCAGCTCTAGATCTTATAGGCAGCCAGAGATCAGATTAGGCAGACAATGATGAGTACCTGTTATTTCCCACAAGGGTCTCTGCCCTAGCAGAGCTTCCATTCTGGAAAGTATTTGGGCATGGTACACCATGGCTGCCCGCCCGGATTCTGGAGCCAGATGACCCAGGTTCTAGTCCTGTCTCCTATCAGCCACTTATCTCCGGGAAAACCTGAGTGAGACATAACCTTGCTGCTTCTCAATGTCTCCATCTGTACTGTGGGGATAATAACAGTATTGATCTAGAATAATACCAGACCCAGAGGGGTCTTTGCAGTTCCCAGATCTGATCTTCACCTCTGTGTGCTCTCTCCTGACACTGTGCATTTGTATATGCAAAGATCTCCATCCTCCCTCCTCTGCAGGGTAAACACCCACTTCCAAGAATTGGATAACACATCACCCCCAACATCCAGCCTTTCCCCCGAGTCCCGTGCGGGTTTGGGAATCCCCTTTGGTATCCACAAACCCCTTGTTCCTCTCTTGACCCAGCCCTGATCAGACAGGCTGAGGGACACTCCAGGTGCGTAGGGGGAGGGCAGGACAAGGTATGATTATCTCTGTCCCCAGCATCGCCTGGCACATGGGAGCCCTTTGAATGAAGATTCTTGTGTGGCATCATGCAGGGGACCCTGAGATGAGTCGGATCTCTGCTGCTTTTCCTCCCTGGCCTCCCCAAGGCTGGGTGAGGCACCTCCTCTAGTTTCCCACAGGCTCCAGGGCTTTCCACATCACTTTGGGTGCCACTGTCTGGTCTGACAATGTCTGTCTCCCTGGCAGGGCCTGGAGCTACCATACCAAGCACAGGGCCAGCTGCCGGCATGCCGAGAGAGAGGTCTGAAGGGAGTGGCGTGCCTGCAAGGACTGTTTATGCATCAGAACAGCACGCCTATATGTGGCATTCGGTGCTGATTCCTGACTCTGGTCTGTGTGGGAAACCTACTCTCTCCTCCAGGAAGCCCCACCAGATTTCCCACGGGCCAGAGTTTGCCAGTGTCCTCTCCCTGGCTCTCTGCGGAGCGCTGGTAGTTTGCAAGGCCAGAGCCATGGACCAGGGGGCGCCTCGGCAGCTGATTAGAAGAGATGCATTAAGGGATCCCAGGAAGTAGAACAAGGGCAGGAGGCCTGGGATGATTCAGCAGAGGAGGAAGAACCAGAGAAGAAAGAAGAACCAGCGGCCGCACGGGCTTGCAGGGCGATAAAGCCCAAGAGGCCGAGCAGCAGGCCCATTACCGCCTTCCCAGAACCACGTTTTTCCGCAGTAACCGGGTGACTCCAACGGGTCACCTCTCAAGCCCCGCCCCTCCTCCCACCTGAGATTCGCCTCCATTTCCCAGCAAGCCTGAGGGCCACGCCTTGGCGGTGAGGTCGGAGCTCAGACCCCTCTCCACCCAGGCCTCGCCCCGAGGTACTCTGGGAAATGTAGTCCGGTCACGCGCCCACGGGTAGGAAAACCCCAATTCGCGAAGCCTTAACGTTCAACTCGCGTTTGGATCTCTCGGACGAGAGTTTTTCAGAACAGGTGCATTTCCTTGGGTAGATCATAACCATTTTTTAAAAAGTGAAATAAATTCATATGAAATATTAGTGTCATAGAAAATAAGAAGCTTTTCAAAATTTAAACGTCGATGTGCTGAATTAACAATATAAAATTCAATATAAAATTTCTTTGTGGCTAAACACTGGTCCAAACCAACTTAGTTTCTTTCTTTTCTACTTATTTTCGGGTTCTGGTTTTTTTGTTTTGTTTTTGTTTTTGTTTTTTTTGAGACAGAGTCTCACTCCGTCACCCAGGCTGGAGTGCAGTAGTGGCGCAATCATAGCTCACAGCAGCCTCGACCTCCTAAGCTAAAGCAATCCTCCCGCCTCAGTCTCCTGAGTAGCCGGGATTACAGGCGTGCACCTTAAAAAAAAACAAAACAAACAAAAAAAAAAAACAGACAAAATTTTAATTTGGAAATAAATTTAAACTTATAGATAACCTACACAAATATAAACACGGTAGGACAAATAAATACTCTACTCTGATTTGTTTATTAACAGTTTACCCCATTGCTTTGGCTTCATCATTACACTTATCCATCCATCCACCCACCCACCCACCCATCCATCCTAGCCCAGTCATCAGGGACAAGCAAGACAGTCAGGTTTGTTGACCCACTGAAATAAGAGCGATCACCCCTCAGAGGAGAAGCTGCAATCGAGTTATAGGATTTGGAGGAAGAGAGAAATTCAGATGAAATTTAAGTGAAACAATGTTTAGATAGGTTTAGAACAAGGTAGGAATATGTATAAGTGAGTTAGCATCAGGCCTGGGCCGCGTGCAGTAAGCTCATGTCTGTAATTCCAACACTTTGGGAGACCAAGACAAGAGGGTTGCTTGAGCCCAGGGGTTCAAGACCAGCCTGGGTGACATAGTGAAATCCCACCTCTATGGAAGGAAGGGAGGGAGAGAAGGGAGGGGAGAGAAGGAGAGGGGAGGGGAGGGGGAGGAGGAGGGGGGAGGGAAGGAGAGCGGAAGGGGAAGGGGAGGGGTGGGGGAGGGTAGGAGAAAATCACCTGGGTGTGGTGGCACATGCCTGTAGTCCCAGCCACTTGGGAGGGTGAGGTGGGAGGATTGCTTGAATCCAGGAGTTTGAGGTTGCAGTGAGCTATGATTGTATCACTGTATTCCAGTCTGGGTGACAGAACGAGATCCTGTCTCAAAAAAAAAAAAAAAAGGAAAAATCAGATTTGGACTGCAAAGTGGACCTAAGGTCTTGTTTCCCTGGAAACTACAATGTTAATATAAATGTAGCATGCTGTGCCCAGAAACTTTTTATTTAAAACTCTGCACCAGGGCTGGAAATGGAGGCTTCTTATCTTGGTCAAAGTGACAGATCTTCCAGGAAGGAAAGATTAGGCTGTTTCATTCTTACCGATAGACTTTCATACTGCAAAGTTTCCAACAGTCTATGATTTTAGAGAACAAAGTTTCTCAGTGAGTAAGATAGCAGTAGTCACTCATAAAGGGGGCTGTTAGAACACTTTTACTGCTGCAGCTCCCCCCTGGGTGAAATGTATCCTGTTAACTTTGCAGTTTTATCTGGGTCTATAGATGAAGGGCAGGCCAGATTTTTACAGTATTAGCTAGCTTTAGCTCATATATATATATTATTTTTCTTTTCTTTTCCTGCCTTTTTCTTTCTTTCTCTCCCCTGTCTTTCTTTCTTTCCTTTTTCTTTTGTCTTTTTTTTTTTTTTTTTTTTTGAGATGGAGTTTTACCCTGTTGTTCAGGCTGGAGTACCATGGTACAATCTTGGCTCACTGCAATCTCCGCTTCCTGAGTTCAAACAATTCTCCTGCCTCAGCCTCCTGAATAGCTGGGACTACAGGGACCCACCACCATGCCAGGCTAATTTGTGTATTTTTAGGTTTCACCATGTTGGCCAGGCTGGTCTTGAACTCCTGACTTCAAGGCATCCACCCGCCTCAGTCTTCCAAAGTTCTGAGATTATAGGCATGAGCCACTGAGCCCAGGCCATTTTTCTTCTTTCTTCTTCTTCTTCTTTTTTTTTTTTTTTTTTGGTTTGAGACAGAGTCTCGCTCCTTTGCTTTGGAGTGCAATGGTGCAATCACAGCTCACTGCAGTTTAACTGCCTGGGCTTCAGCAGTGCCCCCCAAGTGCAGCCTCCCAAGTAGCTGGGACCACAGACATGTACCACCACACCTGGCCAATTTTATTATTATTATTTTTTTATAGACAAGGTCTCTCCCAGGCTGGTCTGAAACTCGTGGGCTCAAGCGATCCTCCTGCCTTGGCCTCCCGAAGTGCTGGGATTATAGGCATGAGTCACCGTGCTGGGCCTTACATGTCTGTTTTCAAAAGCATTTAAGGGTTAGTTACACACATCATGGCCCTTTACCCCTAAATTCTTCAGTGTGTATTTCCTCAGAATAGAAATATTATCCTCCATATCCACAATAATCAGCTTCTATAAATGTAACATTTATGTATACTTTTATCTAATCCACTGGTGGTATTCAAAATTATGTCAGTTTACCTAATGATGTCCTTCATAGCACTTCCCCCTCCAGGTCAGGATCCCATCTGGGGTCAGGCATTGCATTTAGTTGTCATGTCTTTTTTTTTTTTTTCTTTGAAACAGAGTCTCGCTCTTTGGCCTAGGCTGGAGTGCAATGGTGCCATCTCGGCTCAGTGCAACCTCCACCTCCCAGGTTCAAGCGATTCTTCTGCCTCAGCCTCGCAAGTAGCCGGAATTACAGGCGTGCACCACCATGCCCGGCTAATTTTTATATTTTTAGTAGAGACGAGGTTTCACCATGTTGGCCAGGCTGATCTTGAACTCCTGACCTCAGGTGATCCACCAGCCTCAGCCTCCCAAAATGCTGGGATGGCAGTCGTGAGCCACTGTGCCCAGCCAGTTGTCATGTCTCTTTAGCCTCCTTGAATCTGGAACATTTCCATATTTATAATACTGACATTTTGGGGGCCGGGCGCGGTGGCTCACGCCTGTAATCCCAGCACTTTGGGAGGCCGAGACAGGCGATCACAAGGTCAGGAGATTGGGACCATCCTGGCTAACACGGTGAAACCCCGTCTCTACTAAAAATACAAAAAATTAGCCAGGCGTGGTTGCAGGCGCCTGTAGTCCCAGCTACTCGGGAGGCTGAGGCAGGAGAATGGCGGGAACCCGGGAGGCGGAGCTTACAGTGAGCCAAGATTACACCACTGCACTCCAGCCTGGGGGACAGAGCGAGACTCCGTCTCAAAAAAAAAAAGAAATATATATATATATATAAGAAAGAGAGACATTTTGGAAGAACAGCTCCTTGCCCTTCTAAAAATAGAAGTTCCACATTTTTAGTTGGTCTAATGTTTCCTCATGAAGATTAGATTCAAATTATACATTCTCCACCAGAATAATGAGGTGAGGTGTGTACTTCCTTGAAGGTATCTCATCTGGACACAGTCAGTATCCTACGGTCCCTCATTAGTGAAGTGAGTTTTGATCACCCAGCGAGCTGATGTCCAGTTTCTCAGCTATATAATACTCCTTTGCAGCGAATAAGCAGTCCAGGGGCAGATACTTTAAGACAGGTAGGTATCTGCCTTTCATCAAAATTTCCCGCTTGATTTCGCACCCATTGATGATTCAGCAGATGTGAGCTTATTATGAGTAACAAAAGATGCTCCTGGCCTGGGACGGTGGTTCATGTCTGTAATCTTTGTACTTTGGGAAGCTGAGGAGGGAAGATCACTTGAATTCAGGAGTTTGAGACCAGCCTGGGCAATATAGAGGGATCTTGTCTCTAAAGAAAATACAAAAATTAGCCTGGCGTGGTCGCAAGAGCCTGAAGTCCCACCTATTTGGAAGGATGAGGTGGGAGGATTGCTTGAGCCCAGGAGGTCGAGGCTGCAGTGAGCAGTGATCATGCCACTGTACTCCAACCTGGGCAACAGAGGGAGACCCTATCTCAAAAAAAAAAAAAAAAAAAAAGAGAGAGAGAAGAAAAAGAATAGGAAGTTACTGTTAAACGCCTTCTCCCATCTCCCTCACCAGTACCTACCATCCTGAATTGTGTTTCGCCGTTGCTTGATTTTCATTATTATTTTAGCGTGTGTGTACGTTTCCTGAAACAACATCTTATTTAATTATGCTTGTTTTGGGGGCTTTGGAGTAATAATACATGTATTCGTTGGCTCTAACTGCCCTTATAAAGTACCACAGGCTGGGGGACTGAAACAGCAGAATTGATTGTCTCCCAGTTCTGGAGGCTGGAAGTCTGAAATCAAGATGTTGGCATGGTTGGTTTCTTCTGAGGCCTCCTTCCTTGGCTTGCAGATGGCCGCCTTCTTGCTGTGCCCTCACGTGGTCCTCTCTGTGTGCACATCCCTGGTGAGTCTCTGTGTGGCCATATATCCTCTTCCCATAAGGATGAAGTCCAGTTGGATTAGGGCCCACCCTAATGGCCCCATTTAACCTTCACTACCTCTTTAGAGATCCTATGTCCAAATACAGTCATGTTCTGACGTACTGGGGGTTAGGGCTCCAAAATATGAATTTTGGGGGCTGCATTTCAGCCTACAATTGTATCTTACTGTATGCAGCTTGCTTTTTTTTTTTTTTTTTGAGACAGAGTCTTACTCTGTTTTCCTGGCTGGAGTGAAGTGGTGCGATCTCGGCTCACTGCAACCTGCCTCCCAGGTTCGAGCCATTCTTGCCTCAGATTCCCAAGTAGTTGGGACTACAGGCACATGCCACCATGCCTGGCTAATTTTCATATTTGTACAGATGAGGTTTCACCATGTTGACCAGGCTGTTCTAGAACTCCTGACCTCAAGTGATCCACCTGCCTCGGCCTTCCAGTGTGTTGGGATTACAAGCGTGATCCACCGCGCCTGGCCAATGCAACTTGCTTTTTAAAGACAAACTTCTATTACTAAGATGCGTTCGTGATGGTGCCTGTAGCCATTGTTCACACATTTCTCAGGGGTATGGGATGAAAATGATTAAAAATAATATGGGGAGAAATCAATGAAATGCATGGGGGAAGAAAAGATTAACAAAACCAAAGTCTATTTTAAGTTTTGAAAAAGCAACTAAGACAGACTTACTTTTGGCAAACCAATTAAGAACAAAGAGACAGGCTGCAAATAAAATACAAATTGTAAAATGGTGAATAATTATAGCCAGGACAGAGATATAAAAAGTAATGAAAATATATTATGGCTATGTGCTAACATTAAAAACCTGAATGAACTGGTTCAATTACTAGAAAAATATACAATGCTAAAATGACACAAAATCAGAGAACTTGAATAAACCAGTGACTATTAAAGAGTTTGAAATTATATTCAGAGATCTCCCCTCTCCCCCCAAAACCCCCCGGCACAGATGGTTTTCTAAGCAAGTGATACCAAACATTCAAAGAATGTTTAATTCCTATCTTGTATGAATTATTCCAGAAAATCGCTGGAAAATTATGTAATAACTGCCTGATTCATTTTTAGAGGCTAATGCAATGTTGAATCCAAAATCGGATAAGGACCAGATGCAAGAAAATTATAGATTCATTTCACTTGTGAATGAAGATGTAAAAATTCCAAATCAAATAATTGCCTCTTAAATACAGCGTACCATAATTCTTCATGATCAAATAAGATTTCTCCTCCTAATGCAAAGATGATTCAAAAATTTAAAAAGAAAATTCTTTCAATATAATTCACCATATCAATAGGCCAAGGAAGAAAATATAATGATTTCAACTGATGTGGGAAAATAATTTCATAAAGCTGTACATGTATTATGGTTAAAAATTAAAATACTTAATGACAAGCTGATGGGTGCAGCACACCAACATGGCACAAGTATACATATGTAACAAACCTGCACATTATGCACATGTACCCTAGAACTTAAAGTATAATAATAATATAAAAAAATTAAAACACTTCACTTTGGGAGGCTAAGGCGGAAGGATCACTCGAGCCCAGGAGTTTGAGACCAGCCTGGGCAGCACGGTGAGACCATGACATGGTGGCGTGCACTGGTGGCCCCAGCTACTTGGGAGGCAGAGGTGGGAGGATCACTTGGGCCTGGGAGGCTGCATGGTTTTGAATTGCATATCTGTGATAACTAATGGTGTTAATATTTTCCTGGACATCTAGCCCATTTATATGTATATATGTTCTCTGGGAAATGTCTATTCAGGTCATTCACCCTTTTTTTTTTGTTTGTTTGTTTTATTTTTTGAGACAGAGTCTCACTCTGTTGCCCAGGCTGGAGTGCAGTGGTGGAATCTCAGCTCACTGCAAGCTCCGCCCCTGGGTTCCAGCAATTCTCCTGCCTCAGCCTCTCAAGTAGCTGGGATTACAGGCACCCACCATCACACCCAGATAATTTTTGTATTTTTCTGGTAGATATAGGGTTTCGCTGTGTTGGCCAGGTTGGTCTCAAACTGCTGACCTCAAGTGATCTTCCCGCCTTGGCCTCCCAAAGTGTTGGGATTACAGCTGTGAGCTGCCATGCCTGGCCTTGCCCATTTTAAAATTGGGTTACTTGAGTTCTTTGTACATTTTATTTTTTGTTTTTGTTTTTTGGAGGGTTACCATATACATCTTAGTTTATCAGAATCTGTTTCAGATTTATGCTAGCTTTATTACAGTGAGATATAAAAGGTTATTCCTAGATAGTTCTATTCCATTTCCCCTTGTTGTGGTATCATTGTTAGAAACTTTTTTTTTTTTTTTTTTGATACGGAGTCTTGCTCTGTTGCCCAGGTTGGAGTGCAGTGGTGCAGTCTTGGCTCACTGCAACCTCCACCTCCTGGGTTCAAGCTATTCTCCTGCCTCAGCCTCCTGAGTAGCTGGGATTACAGGCGCCTGCCACCACGCCCAGGTAATTTTTGTATTTTTAGTACAGATGGGGTTTGGCCATGTTGGACTGGCTGGTCTCCAGCTCCTGACCTCAGGTGATCTGCCTGCCTCAGCCTCCTGAAGTGCTCGGATTACGGGCATGAGCCAGAGCCACTGCGCCAGACTGTAATGCATTAAGCTTTGAATACCTAAGCTCAAGAGTTGACATCAACCTTTCCCTACAGATAATTCTGGTGCTTGTGAACTTGTGGTCCCCGAAGACTTTTGCCACCAAGAAGGTCTTGGGGACTCGCAAAAGCAGTCTGTGGGAGATGGATATGTGAGTCTGCTTCTAAGAAGCTCTTTGGCTGCCTCTGGCACACGGGGCCGTCTCTCTTCTGCTTGCCCTCTGCCCTCTTCTCCCTTCACTTTCCATAATTTCATCAAAATCAGTTAATGTTTACAAAGCACTGAGAACAGCGCTGGGGACTCAGTAAGTGCTAAAAAAATTGTCAGCTGCCTTTTTTTTTTTTTTTTTTTTTTTGACAGAGTCTTACTCTGTTGCCCAGGCTGGAGTGCAGTGATATGATCTCAGCTCACTGCAAACTCTGCCTCCTGGGTTCAAGCAATTTTCCTGCCTTGGCCTCCCAAGTCGCTGGGATTACAGGTGCCTGCCATCACATGAGCTAATTTTTGTATTTTTAGTAGAAACGACATTTCACCATGTTGGCCAGGCTGGTCTCGATCTCCTGACCTCAGGTAATCTACCTGCCTTGGCCTCCCTAAGTGCTGGGATTACAGGCGTGAACCACTGTGCCTGGCCCATCAGCTGCTATTATTAGCATTATTCCTTCTGGAGAATGTTTTAGCTACTGCATTTCATGGACTCTAAGACACTCCACTTTTATGGTTGATATAAAGAAAGAAAAGTGTGTGCTGCCTATAAGATGCAACAATGCTTCCTTACCATTTGGAATGTTTATTTCTTATTTACTGAAAGAGCTTTTATGGGTGTATTTATTGCAAACAATAAAGGAAAATACAAGTAAAATAAAGGATTCCTAAAATTGTTTCACAATTGAGATCTTTTTTTGTTTATTATGGAAAAGTTATACAAAAATTAGCTGGACATGGTGGTGCGTACCTGTGGTCTCAGCTACTCGGGAGGCTGAGGCGAGAGAATCACCTAAGCCCGGGAGGTCGAAGCTTCAGTGAGTCATGATGGCGCCATTGCACTCCAGCCTGGATGACAGAGTGGGGAAAGGGAGACCCTGTCTCAAAGAAAAAAAAAAGAAAGATCGCATGTAAAAACTAAAAATCATTACTGCTGGGGCTCTTGATCCAGCTTTGCAATTAGAGGAAACAGTTTATTGCTGACTTCTGTTTTCAGAGCAAACACCAAACACAACTTATTCCTCACCAATTCCCCCTGACCCACCCAGGCCCACCGAGTTGGTTCCCACGGGCTGAGAGTGCTCCACTCTCGTCTGCTGGATTTTCTTCTTGGCTGTGGACGCCCCTCTGCAGGTTTTCATGCCTTTCAAACAGCAGACTTATGGTGCTGGCCGTTGGAAGATGCCTCCCGGTTTCAGAGGCGTCAAGATGTGGGAAAAGTGACTTCTTAGAATTGATCAATTACAGTGTGTTTTTCAAAGGTGGTGTCTCCTTTACTGAAGTCAGTTCCTTCTCTAAGGGCAACACCGGTGAGAGCTGGTGAGATGATGGTTGTTCTCCCCAGGCTCTACTCTGCCTGGATTTGGGCACTGCTTCTTATCAAGCTGATATCCTAAGTAATATTTTCAAGTGGGCAGCCTGGTTTTAGATACTTAATTTCTAGAAGCATTTCCCCTGCTGCCATGCCATCTTCAGTCTTTTAAAATCATAGTACCCTGGGAAGAGCTGATGGTGTTCTTACCCAATTCCGTCTTGGTGCAAATTTAAGGGTTTTTTTTCTCCCCTTCCCTAAGTGTTTTGCTATTGCAATGTCAAACTAAATAAGAAACAGAGAGAGGCTTCCAAAAGAAAATATGCTATTTGGGAATAGATCATTGCAGTGGGAAATGCATGTCATAGTAAACTATGTGCGTATGCAGGGAGGTAAAGGAAGAAGAAGGTTTTTTTAAAGGGAAAGAAGAGGAGGATTACATAATTGTTTTGAAATAATTATCCTTGGCTGCAAAGATCGATAATAAAGGTGACACCAGTCTGAGGGTGAACAGGCAATTGCGGGGGAGATGTCCTTGGAGTATTTTTGGTGGCAGGTTGTGATGGCTTTTGTGCCAGGTTGTGGTTTTTATAGAGTCTTTTGTAATAGGTGTTATTGGGTTATTTTTGTTGCTTTTTTTCCTTTTGTTATTTTTTGGGTTTTTTTTTTTGTTTGTTTGTTTGTCTGTTTTTTGAGATGGGGTCTCTCTCTGTCACCCACACTGGAGTGCAGTAGTGTGATCTTAGCTCACTGCAGTGCAGCCTCCAACTCCTGGGCTCAAGTGATCCTCCCACCTCAGCCTCTGGAGTAACTGTGACTACAGGGATATACCACCATGCCCGGCTAATATTTGATATTTTTCGTTGAGGTGGGGATTCGCCATGTTGCCTAGGCTGGTCTCCAACTCCTGGGTTCAAAGTGAGCCTCCCTCCTCAGCTTCCCAAAGTACTGGGATTACAGGCATGAGCCATCGTACCCCACATGTGATAGTTTTTGTTATCAGGCATACAAGCATGATAACCCTGTCTTCATGGCTCTGTTTGTCAACGTTTTAAAAATATCAGTACCTAGGGACGGGCGCGGTGGCTCACGCCTGTAATGCCAGCACTTTGGAAGGCCGAGGCGGGTGGATCACAAGGTCAGGAGATCGAGATCATCCTGGCTAACACGGTGAAACCCCATCTCTACTAAAAATGCAAAAAATCAGCCGGGCTGATATATATCAGCTGATATATATATATCAGCTCATATATTGCAGTGAGCTGATATATATATATATATATACATATATATATATATATATATCAGTACCTAGAGACGGGCGCGGGGGCTCACTCCTGTAATGCCAGCACTTTAGGAGGCCAAGGCGGGTGAATCACGAGGTCAGGAGTTTGAGACCAGCCTAGACAACATGGCGAAACCCCGTCTCTAATGGAAACACAAAAATTAGCTGAACGTGGTGTTGTGCGCCTGTAATCCCAGCTACTTGGGAGGCTGACGCAGGAGAATCGCTTGAACCTGGGAGGTGGAGGTTGCAGTGAGCCAAGATCATACCACTGCACTCCAGCCTGGGCAGTAAGAGTGAGACTCCATCTCAAAATAAATTAAATAAATAAATAAAAGAAAGACCAAAATATTAGTACCGCTATTTTGCTTTTGGTGATTTTTACAATAAATAGTGCTGCAAATAACACCTTTGGGGATGAAAATTTTGTACGTGTTTAGGATTATTTATTTGCTCTCAATTCTCACAAATGAACCCCAAGAAAGAAAAGATCTTGTCTCTGTCATCCAGAAGGTCCTGACAACCCTGTAACCCAGCAGGAGAGATGCTGCCCCGGCCTCCCGCACCGCCCCGGGATTCCCGTGAGATTGTTTCCTGGTTATTGATGGACAGGGTTGGATTTTGATTTCTTGTGTGCGGGAACATCTTCCTGCGTTGACGGTTGGCCACTCCCCCTCTTTCCGATTTGCAAACGTCTCTGCGTGTCTTTTGCCCACTTGCCTACTGGAATCCAACTTTGTTCCTTCTCTGTGTGGTTTACATGATAAGATTATTGATGCTATTTCTATCACAGGGGCTATAAGTTTTTTTTCCAAGTCTATTTCTTGACTTATAATTTTAGTGTGAGTTTTGTTTTATACACAGAGATTTTAATTTAAAGGCTGTCAAATCTGTCTCCTTAATATGAGAAAAAAGAAAAAAAATTAGCATTTTTAAAATACAGGCATCATTTGCATACAGCACAATTCACCCTTTTTAAGGGCAGTTCTGAGGTTTTGGCAAATGCACACATCACGTGACCACCCCGCAACCAAAACACAGAACAATTCCATCACCGGAAACCCCCTCACGCCCCCTTATGGCTCAAGTGTTTAAAACGTAAGAAAGCTAAAAGAATAGACGTGAATAGGCAATTCTTTTCTCTGGGTTGCTCTACGTTTTAAAAGATTGACCCCCAAGTTTTTTGTCTTTTTTTCTTGAATAAAACTGAAAATGCCAAATTGGGGGGGGGGGGAACTGCAGATCAAACTAAAATTGGTGGTTAAAGAGTCCCCTGCCATCCTCGTTCTTCCCTCAGATAATGAGAATTGTTAACAAGTTTCTTCCTTTTCTTCCCTTTCTTCACTTTCTTCCCTTTTTCTTCTCTTTCTTTCTCTCTCTTTCTTTCTCCTTCCTTCCTTCCTTCCTTCCTTCCCTCCTTTCTCTCTCTCTCTCCCTTCCTTCCTTCCTTCCTTCCTTCCTTCCTTCCTTCCTTCCTTCCTTCCTT
>NC_045454.1:7341369-7352925 GCF_002776525.5 Piliocolobus tephrosceles | reverse complement strand
CTTCCTTCCTTCCTTCCTTCCTTCCTTCCTTCCTTCCTTCCTTCCTTTTCTTTCCTTTCTTTCTTCTTTCATCCGGGTCTCACTATGTTGCCCAGGCTAATCTCCAACTCCTGCGCTCAAGTGATCCTCTCTCCGCCTCCCAAAGTCCCAAAGTGCTGGGATTACAGGTGTCAGCCACCACGCCCAGCCAAGTCTTTCTTTTGAGGGCTTTCTCTCTGCCTTTTATTTCTCTTCACGTATTCATTCACGTATCAGGCTCAGGTGGAGCCCTGCTGTGCACGCCTGCACCTGTGCATGTTCCGCAGTGTGCACCATTCCTGGGTTCCCTCGTGCCTTGCATCTAACAGCATTATTGTCACATTCTCCTCCACCATAGCACAGCGCGTCTAAAGGGGCCACCCTCTCCCATAACTAGAGACGCATGAATGACAGCAGCAAGGAGCTGTCCCATCTGCCAGTTGTCGACACAGAAGAGCCAGACTGAGAGAGCTGGGTGCCAATCACACCACGCAGGGACAGGCTGTGTGCCTAGAGGAGGCCGGTGGTGTCCACACCTGCCTCCCTGGGGTTGTTTCAACACACATCTTCCAGCAGTTCTTAAATGAATGTCTGACCTACCGACTACACTTTTGGGAGTTTATCCTTTGGTGATATTTTCTCAGTGGGCCAATAATCATAACCGCTCCCAGAAAAGAGTACTCTGTGTTTGCTGGATATCCTGCTGAGAATTTTTCACTTTCCTCTCATTTAAACCCTGCAACAGCTTTGAGGTGGGTGCTGTTGTTATCTGCATGTTAGAGATGAAGAAAAGGAGCTCAAAGAGATGACTTTACTTATCCAAGGCCACCCAGCCAGGCGGCAGGGCTGGGAACCCAAGCATGAAGTGAAATAGCCTCACCCTGGACTGCCTGGATGGTAGCCACAGGTCACATGTGAGTAAGACACTGAATTTAAGAAGAGAAATCACTTGGCCGGGCGCCGTGGCTCACACCTGTAATCCCAGCACTTTGGGAGGCCGAGGCAGGAGGATCACGAGGTCAGGAGCTCGAGATCATCCTGGCTAACACGGTGAAACCCCATCTCTACTAAAAATACCAAAAAATTAGCTGGGCATGGTGGAGGGCGCCTGTCGTCCCAGCTACTTGGGAGGCTGAGGCAGGAGAATGGCCTGAACCCGGGAGGAGGAGCTTGCAGTGAACCGAGATTGCGCCACTGCACTCCAGCCTGGGCGACAGAGCGAGACTCAGTCTCAATAAAAAAAAAAAAAGAGAAAAAGAAATCACTTTATTAAGATATAATTTACATACCACGCAATTCACCCATGTAAAGAGTAAAATTCAACGGTTGTTGGTATATTGCGTTATTCATTTTTAACATTATGTTAATGTGTGACAAAATTTCACTGAACCATTTTTAAATGTATAATTCAGTGGCATTAATTACATTCATAACGTTGTATAACCATCACCACAATCTATTTAAAAATTTTTCATCCCCCCCCCAAACAGCAACTCTGCAACCATTAAGCGGTAAATCCCCTCTCTCCCTCCCTCAATGCCTGATGAAGTAGGAGGTGGGACTAGACTCTGGAGGTGGGGCTTGGACTCAGCATCATGTTGAAGACCAGCTGAAACAGGGAAGAGGGGAAAGCACTTCTCCATAAGACACGCCCATCAGTGTCATGTCAGTTTACCGTTGCCATGACAACACCCGGAAGTTACCACCCTTCTCCATGGCAGTGA
Source organism: Piliocolobus tephrosceles (assembly GCF_002776525.5). Classification (NCBI taxonomy): domain Eukaryota; kingdom Metazoa; phylum Chordata; class Mammalia; order Primates; family Cercopithecidae; genus Piliocolobus; species Piliocolobus tephrosceles. The sequence continues at coordinate 7,351,183 of NC_045454.1, read as the reverse complement.
CTTGATGACCTGGAAGTTACCACGCTTTTTGTAGTCATTACTAGATAATCTGTACCTTAATTTGCATATAATTAAAAGTGGGTATAAGTATTGCTGCAGACCGCCCCTGAGCTGCTGCTCTGGGCACACTGCCTATGGGGTAGCCTTTCAGGCAAGGAGCAGTACCCCCGTTGCTGCTATACACTGTGGCTTCGATAAAAGGTAATGGCGCGGTGGCTCAAGCCTGTAATCCCAGCACTTTGGGAGGCCGAGACGGGCGGATCACGAGGTCGGGAAATCAAGACCATCCTGGCTAACACGGTGAAACCCCATCTCTACTAAAAAATACAAAAAACTAGCTGGGTGAGGTGGCGGGCGCCTGTAGTCCCAGCTACTCGGGAGGCTGAGGCAGGAGAATGGCATAAACCCGGGAGGCGGAGCTTGCAGTGAGCTGAGATCCGGCCACTGCACTCCAGACTGGGGGACAGAGCGAGACTCCGTCTCAAAAAAAAAAAAAAAAAAAAAAAAGTTAATGTTGGCTGGGCGCGGTGGCTCACGCCTGTAATGCCAACTGGGAGGCTGAGGCAGGAGGATCGCTTGACATTAGGAGTTCGAGACCAGCCTGGCCAACATGGTGAAACTCTGTCTCTACGAAAAATACAAAAATTAGCCAGGCATGGTGGCGGGCATCTGTAATCCTAGCTACTCAGGAGGCTGAGGCAGGAAAATTGTTTGAACCCGGGAGGCGGAGGTTGCAGTGAGCCAAGATTGCAGCACTGCACTCCAGCCTGGGCAACAGAGCAAGACTCCGCCTCAAAAAAAAAATTGCTGTCTATACTTTCTGATGACAGGTCAGAAGAAGTTGCTGACTAACACCACCAGCTCACCCTTGAATTCTTTCCTGTCCAAAGCCACGAGCCCTCCCAGGCCAAGCCCCAACTTGGGGTCTCACCTGTCTAGCATCACTGGGACAACAGTAGGAGCTGCTTGAGCTTATGGCTTCTCCTCAGCAAATATGGGAAACAGAGAAAGATCTGGAATCAGACAGAGGCTGGTGTCCCTTCAACCTGTTGTAACCTGTCACCTAGGGCAGGTCCCTCTCCTGCTGGGGCTCTCAGTCAGGTTCTGTGCAAGGTTCTCACCCTCCTCACTGAGGGAGGCTGCCAGGAGGAGCCCGCAAAGCTATTCAACTTACAGGGGCTCCAGAATAGCCTCTCCTGTGGCGTCTGTCCACTCCCTGCCCCTGTACCTTCAGCAATCCCCACCGCCTGCTGACCGGAAGATGCCCAGACACAGAGCACTATTTCTGCTCTTTCGCTGCCTACCCAGTGTTAGTCCAAACTGCTAAGAAGGCTTTTGGAAGTCTGCCATTTCACAGACCTTGGTCAAAGTGAAATATTCCATGAGGGTTCAGGCGGTGAGAAACAACCTTATCATACCCTGCCATGCAAAGGCCCTACTGAAGGAAAGATCCCTGTCATATCCTCCCGGGCAAAGTTCCAAGGAATATCTTATCACATCCCACTGGAAAAAGGGCCAAACTGCCTGATCGCACATCTTATCAATATCCTGCCAGGCAGCAAGCCATACTGCTCAGACCTTCCCACCCATACCTTTAAGTACCCCAGCCTGTAAGCGGCTGTGGGCTCGGGCCCTAAGCTGGTCCCCCATATCCACAGGTTTTTGCAATATACCTGTGTTGCTGTTGAGCCTCCGTCTCTCCCTCTCTCTGTTTTGTTTGTTTGTTCGTTTTTGTTTGTTTTTTTGAGACAGAGTTTTGCTCTTTCACCCAGGCTGGAGTGCAATGGCACGATCTCAGCTCACTGAAACCTCCGCCTCCCTGGTTCAAGCAATTCCCCCGCCTCAGCCTCCTGAGTAGCTGGGATTACAGGTGCGCGCCACCACGCCTGGCTGGTTGATTTTTGTATTTTTAGTAGAGTCGGAGTTTCACCATGTTGGCCAGGCTGGTGTCAAACTCCTGACCTCAGGTGATCCACCCATCTAGGCCTCCCAAAGTGCTGGGATTACAGGTGCGAGCCACCGTGCCCGGCCTGTGGTGTAACCCTCGCCTTCCCTTCAAAACCTAACACCCCGAGGACTGGAGTGCCCTGTCATCTTTCTCCGAATACTCAGCCATGTGGGCAGGTCTGAGCTCTGGCCCTGGCTCCCTGTGGGGAGGCTGGTTGGGAGAGGAGACGGGATGGGATTCCAGCCCTGGGACTCTCTGCCTTGTCGCTGGAGCAGGTTTCCTCAGCTCTCTAGGTCTCACTTTGTTCATTCTGCAGTGAACATTCCCTGAGTCTCTGCTGCGAGGCTCACACAGCTGTATCCAACCAGGAGCTCCATCCTAAAGGGACCCTGAGAGGTTCTTCCCCCAATTCCCCAGTTCTCCAACACCAACCGGGTGCCCAAACATTCAATTCAGTTCCAGCATCGACTGCCCAGAGTTAGTGTCAGACGCTGCAGGTTATGGACTCAGGCCACAAAACTGCCACCATCTCAGGCCGGGCGCGGTGGCTTACACCTGTAATCCCAGCACATTGGGGAGCCGAGGCGGGCGGATCACGAGGTCAGGAGTTCAAGACCAGCCTGGTCAATATGGTGAAACCCCATTTCTGCTAAAAATACAAAAATTAGCTGGGCGTAGTGGTGTGTGCCTGTAGTCCCAGCGACTTGGGAGACTGAGGCAGAAGAATTGCTTGAACCTGGGAGGCGGAGGTAGCAGTGAGCCAAGATCGCACCTCTGCACTCCAGCCTGGGCAACAGAGTGAGATTCTGTCTCAAAACAAAACAAAACAAAAAGAAAATGAAAAAACAAACAAACAAACAAAACTGCCCCCACCCCAGATGACAGCTACAGTAGGGTGTCCACGCGACCTGAATTTCCGCCCGGCCAATCACCAGTTCAGGGGTTCCCAAAACTCCCACTGATATGGTTTGGATGTTTGCCTCCTCCACAAATCTCATGTTGAAATGGGACCTCCAGTGTTGGAGGTGGGGCCTGAGGGCAGGTGTTTGGGTCTTGGGCGCAGATCCCTCATGAATGGCTTGGTGCTGTCCTTGCAGTAATGAGAGTTCCCAGTTTGTGAGCTTATATGAGATCTGACTGTTTAAAAGAGTCTGGATCAGGCGTGGTGGCTCACGCCTGTAATCCCAGCACTTTGGGAGGCCGAGGCAGGTGGATCACCTGAGATCAGGAACTCAAGACCTGCCTGGCCAAGATGGTGAAACCCCATATCTACTAAAATGCAAAAATTAGTTGCGTGTGGTGGCACGTGCCTGTAATCCCAGCTACTCAGAAGGCTGAGGCAGGAGAATTGCTTGAGCCCAGGAGGTGGAGGTTGCAGTGAACTGAGATTGTGCCACTGCACTCCAGCTGGGGCGACAGAGTGAGAATCTGTCTCCCGCTCCACACCAACCAAAAAAAAAAAAAAAAATGTCTGACAACTCTTCCCTCTCTCTCTTGTTCCATCTCTCATTGTGTTAATGTGCTGGCTTCTCCTTTGGCTTCCACCGTGATTGGAAGCTCCCTAAAGTCCTCACTGGAAGCTGAACAGATGCAGGAGCCATGCTTGTACAACCTGCAGAACCGTGAGCCAAATACGTCTCTTTTCTTTATGAATGACGCAGCCTCAGATATTCCTTTATAGTAATGCAAATGGAATAAAACACCTACTCAAATATACTAATTCGCTACAAGTTGGGCACAGTGGCTCATGTTTGTGTTCTCAGCACTTTGAGAGGCCAAGGAAGGAGGATCACTTGAGCCCAGGAGTTGGAGACCAGCTTGAGCAATATAGCATGACCCCATCTCTACCAAAAATAAAAACAAATTAGCCAAGTGTGGGGGCATGTACCTGTAGTCCCAGCTACCCAGGAGGCTGAGGCAGGAGGCTCACTTGAGCTCAGAAGATTGAGGTAGCAGTGAGCTATGATCAGGCAACCATTCTCTAGCCTGGGTGACAGAGCGAGATCGTGTCTCAAAAAAAAAAAAAAAAAATTCACTGGAACAACTCATAGAATTCAGGCAAGCATTTTACTTATTATTACTGGTTTATTATAAAGGATAGAATTCAGGAATGAAAGAGATGCATGCGGTGAGTTACGGGGAAGGGGATGGAGCTGCCAGGTCCTCTCCAGGCACCACCGTCCTAGCACCTCAGTGTGCTCACCACACTCCATGGTTCAGGGTGCGTGCGTGCGTGTGTGTTTGTGTGTGTGTGTGTGTGTGTGTGTGTGTGTGTTTGAGATGGAGCCTCCCTCTGTCGCCCAGGCTGGAGTGCAGTGGTGCGATCTTGGCTCACTGCAACCTCTGCCTCTCTGGTTCAAGTGAGGTGAAGGAGGCTGCAGTAAGCTGAGATCGCACCACTGCACTCCAGCCTGGGCGACAGAGTGAGACTCTGTCTCAAAACAAAACAAAGCAAAACAAAAACAAAACAGCCTCAGCCTTCCAAGTAGCTGGGATTAGAGGCGCATGCCCCCATGCCTGGCTAATTTTTATGTATTTTTGGTAGAGACGGGGTTTTGCCATGTTGGAACTCCTGACCTCAGGTGATCTGCCCTCCTTGTCCTCCCTAAGTGCTGGGATTACAGGTGTGAGCCACTATGCCCAGCCTCTTTGTACTGTTGTTGTAACTTTTCTGTAACTGTGAAGTGATTTCCAGGTTAAAAAAAAAAAAAGTACGCTGCACAATCTCACTTACATGTGGAATCTAAAAGAGTTGAACTCGGCTAGGCATGGTGGCTCACGCCTGTAATCCCAGCATATTGGGAGGCCAAGGCTGGAGGATCACTTGAGCCCAGAAGTTTGAGACCAGCCTGGGCAACATGGCAAGATCCCATCTCTATAAAAAGAAAATAAAAGAAAGATATGAACTTGTTAACCATTCTCATTATCTGAGGGAAGAACGAGGATGGCAGGGGACTCTTTAACTACAAATTTTAGTTTGATCCACAATTTCCCCCTCATTTAGCATTTTTGGTTTTATTCAAGAAAAAAAAGACAAAAATTAGGGGTCAATATCATAAAACATGGAGCAACCCGGAGAAAAAAATTGCCTATTCACATCTATTCTGTTAGCTTTCTTATGTTTTAAACACTTGTGCCATAACAGGGTGTGAGGGGTTTTGCGGTGATGGAATTGTTCTGTGTTTTGGTTGCGGGGTGGTCACTTGATGTGTGCATTTGCCAAAACCTCAGAACTGCACCTAAAAAGGGTGAATTGTGCTGTATGCAAATGATGCCTTACTTTAAAATTGCTAACTAAGTTTTTCTCTTTTGTTCTCGTATTAAGGAGACAGATTTGACAGGCTTTAAATTAAAATCTCTGTGTATAAAACAAAACTCACACTAAAATTATAAGTCAAGAAATAGACTTGGAAAAAACCTTATATTCCCTGCGACAGAAATAGCATCAATAATCTTATCATGTAAACCACACAGAAAAGGAACAAAGTTGGATTCCAGTAGGCAAGTGGGCAAAAGACACAGAGAGGCGTTTGCAAATCGGAAAGAGAGGGAGTGGCCAACTGTCAACGCAGGAAGACATTCCCACACACAAGAAATCAAAATCCAACCCTGTCCATCAACAACCAGGAAACAATCTCACGGGAATCCCGGGGCGGTGCGGGAGGCCGGGGCAGCATCTCTCCTGCTGGGTTACAGGGTTGTCAGGACCTTCTGGATGACAGAGACAAGATCTTTTCTTTCTTGGGGTTCATTTTTGGGAATTGAGACCAAAGAAATAATCCTAAACACAGACAAAATTTTCATCCCCAAAGGTGTTATTTGCAGCACCATTTATAATGCAAAACAGGGAGGAAATAAACACTTAAATTTGCCATGAACCGATTGGGTAATAATGCCATGAACCGTCATGGGGTACTACGATTTAAAAAAAGGTTCGGAGCCAGCAGTGCAGCGGTGGTGAGTGGTAGGAGATGAATATAAAGCTGGGGGTTGGGCGCAGTGGCTCATGCCTGTGATCCCAGCACTTTGGGAGGCTGAGGTGGGTGGATCACTGGAGGTCAGGAGTTCCAGACCAGCCTGGCCAACACGGCAAAACCCCATCTCTTCTATAAATACAAAATGATTTGGGCATGGTTGTGCATGCCTGTAATCCCAGCTACGTGGGAGGCTGAGGCAGGAGACTTTCTTGAACCCGGGAGGTGGAGGTTGCGGTGAGCCAAGATCGCGCCATTGCACTCCAGCCTGGGCAACAAAAGAGAAATGCCAGCCGGGCGCGGTGGCTCAAGCCTGTAATCCCAGCACTTTGGGAGGCTGAGACGGGCGGATCACGAGGTCAGGAGATCGAGACCATCCTGGCTAACACGGTGAAACCCCGTCTCTACTAAAAAATACAAAAAAAAAAACTAGCCGGGCGCGGTGGCGGGCGCCTGTAGTCCCAGCTACTCGGGAGGCTGAGGCAGGAGAATGGCGTAAACCCGGGAGGCGGAGCTTGCAGTGAGCTGAGATCGGCCACAGCACTCCAGCCTGGGTGACAGAGCGAGACTCCGTCTCAAAAAAAAAAGAGAAATGCTGTCTCAAAAAAAAAAAGATGAAATCTTGCCCTTTGCAGCAACATGCATGCGGCTGGAGACCATTATCCTCATGGAATTAACGCAGGAACAGAAAACCATATACCACATGTTCTCACTTGTAAGTGAGAGCTTAACACTGAGTACTCATGACATAAAGATGGAAGCAAAGGGCACTGGGGACTGCTGGAGAAGGGAAAGGGGCAGGCAGCGAGGGCTGAAAACCAACTATTGGGGACTATGCTCAGTACCTGGGTGATGGGGTCATTTGTAACCCAAACTTCAGCACCATGTAATATACCCAAGTCGGCCGGGCGTGGTGGCTCACTCCTGTAATCCCAACACTTTGGGAGGCCAAGGTGGGTGGATCACCTGAGGTCAGAAGTTCGAGACTAGCTTGGTCTACATGGTGAAACCCCGTCTCTACTAAAAATACAAATATTAGCTGGGCGAGGTGTTGTACACCTGTGGTCCCAGCTACTCGGAAGGCTGAGGCAGGAGAATCACTTGAACCCGGGAGGTGGAGGTTGTAGTGAGCCGAGATTGCACCATTGCATTCCAGCCTGGGTGACGCCCACACAAATATATATAATATATGTAAATATATATTATACATAAAATATATAATATAATATATAAATATATTATATTATATATATATATATTTATATATGAATATATAAATATATATAAATATATACAAATATGTGTGTGTGTGTATATATATAACTATCCCCAGGTCCACGTTCCCCCTGCATCTAAAGTGAAAGGAGGAAAAAATACCAGAACGGCCACCAAAACAAAGCAAAAAAGGCTGAACGTTGTGGTGCAGCAGGAGAAATACATTTAGGATTTCACCATGGGGAGAGGTAATCCCCAAATCCAGGCAGAGCACAGCCTGGGAAGAACAACCGTCATCTTACCAGCTCTCCCCGGTGTTGCCTGTAATCCCATCTACTCGGGAGGCTGAGGCAGGAGAATCACTTGCACGTGGGAGGCAGAGGTTTCGGTGAGCTGAGATTGGGCCATTGCACATCAGCATGGGTGACAGAGAGGGACAAAAATAAATAAATAAATAAATAGATGGTCCCATTTGGGCTGTGGCCTAGACCCCTGGGCTAGATCATCCGGCACAGGTGTGTGGCAGGCTCTCCCACCTAGGTTTGTGGAAGCACACTCTTTGATGTTTGCACAATGATGAAATCGCCTAAGGACGTGTCTCTCAGAATTTATTCCTGATGTTAATTGAAGCAGGACTATAGCAGTATTAATAATAGACAGTTAACAATGCTTGAGCACCTACGATGTGCCAAGAAGTTTGTTTTTGTTTTGTTCTGTTTTTGTTTTTGATGAATCTCACTCTGTCGCCCCGGATGGAGTGCGGTAGCTCAATCTTGAGTCGCTGCAACCTCTGCCTCTGAGGTTCAAGCAATTCTCCTGCCTCGGCCTCCCAAGTAGATGGGATTACAGGCACCCACACTGATGTCTGGCTAATTTTTGTATTTCTAGTAGAGACAGGGTTTCGCCATGTTAACCAGGCTGGTCTTGAACTCCTGACCTCGGGTAATCCATTCTACCTTGGCCTCCCAAAGTGCTGGGATCACAGGCATGAGCCACCGAGCCCGGCCGCAAGAAGTTTTAAGTGTTTTGTATCTCTTAACAAATTTCATTAGCACAAGGAGGGCAGAGGAGAATTGGAATGGCCTTTCGGAAAATCTCCCTGGCACCCGCCTCCTTCTTATCCCCCAAGCCTGCAGCCCCCGGGGCCTATTAGGGCTGACATCAGGTGACAGTTCCCGGACTGATAGTGATCTCTGAGGCTCTTGCTCAAGATTCTTTCCTGGACATTTATCTGTTCCAAAACTCACAGCTAGCTTCCTGCCATTAGCCCCGACCTTTAACATGGGCTTGAGGCTGGCAACGTTCTGGCACTGACGATGGAGAAGGAAGGAGTTCCCTCACCCTCGGACACAGCACAAGGTGACAGGGGACTGGGATTTGTTGGGGGCAGCGGTCTCAGGGAGCCAGGAAATAGGAGCCTGGGGACTAGGAGAGTTGAAGGGCACTCTCCAGGGTATACAAAAAGGAGGTGGTGGGCTGGGCGCAGTGGCTCACCCCTGTAATCCTAGCACTTAGGGAGGCAGAGGCGGGTGGATCACCTGAGGTCAAGAGTTCGAGACCAGGTTGGCCAAGATGGTGAAACCCCATCTCTACTAAAAATACAAAAATCAGCCGGGTGTGGTGGCAGCTGCCTGCAATCCCAGCTACTCAGGAGGCTGAGGCAGGAGAATTGCTTGAACCCGGGAGGCGGACATTGCAGTGAGCCGAGATCACACCACTACACTCCAGCCTAGGTGATAGAGTGAGACTCCGTCTCAAAAAAAAAAAAAAAAAAAGTGGCAAAGAGGGGCTGAAAGTTCTGGGCCACCTCTTCTGGGTGAGGAATGTTCTCATGCCATAGGCGTGAACGATGCCTGGTCAGAGGTATTTGACTGTCTTCATCACTGTGGTATCCCCAGCGCTTAGTAGTGTCTGGCGTACAATTTGGGCTCAATGCATAATTTTACACTCAATGAATGAATCCATCCTCAGATGACAAAGGGGAGATTGTCCTCCTTAATGATCGCTCATCAATTATTTATCAAGTGACTGCTATGTTCGCGGGGCCAGCAAGCAATCCACACACCATCCTCGCCTCTAGGGAACTCAGAGAGTGAGGCAGATGGGTGACCACCAAATGATCCAACAAACACCGTCTAATAGCTGCTGCCTATAACCAGCTCTTTTTTTTTTTTTTTTTTTTGCAGAGGGCATGGGGGGGACCAGGGGAGATCAGAGTCTTGCTCTGTCACCGAGGCTGGAGTGCAGTGGCATGATCATAGTTCACTCTAAACTCCGTCTCCCGGGTTCAAGGGATTCTCTTGCCTCAGCCTGCCAAGTAGCTGGGATTACAGGCATGCGCCACCACACCCAGCTAATTTTGTATTTTCAGTAGAGGTGGGGTTTCCCCATGTTGGCCAGGCTGGTCTCAAACTCCCGACCTCACGTGATCCTCCCACCTTAGCCTCCCAAAGTGCTGGGATTACAGGCATGAGTCACCGTGCCCAGCCTGTAACCATCTCTTCATGGGAGAGAAGCTCCTGTAGGAGGGTCTGATTGAAAAGGGCCAGGAAAAGCTTCGGGGAGAAAGTGAAATTTGTACTGAGATCTCAGGAATGAGTTAAAGAAGGAAGGAAGGAAGGAAGGAAGGAAGGAAGGAAGGAAGGAAGGAAGGAAGGAAGGAAGGAAGGAAGGAAGG
>NC_045454.1:7335567-7341359 GCF_002776525.5 Piliocolobus tephrosceles | reverse complement strand
GAAGGAAGGAAGGAAGGAAGGAAGGAAGGAAGGAAGGAAGGAAGGGAGCAGAGGACAGAAAGGGTGTTCCAGGCAGAGGCGCAGCACAGGCAAAGGCCCTGGGGTGGGAGGGAAACAAGAGAATCTTGGCAATAGAGACAAAGGTAGGGAAGCCGGGATGTGGTGCGCAAAGAGGGGGAAGGTGCAAGAGAAGTCTGGAGAGGCTGGCAGGTGCCCCAGCCCTCACCAGCAGTGTTGGCAAAACTCATATTTATCCCACAAGCAATGAAGAGCCACAGCGTAGTTGTCCGGTTTGAACTGTATTTTTCTGAGACAGGGTCTCACTCTGTTGCCCAGGCTGGAGTGCAGTGGCACAATCATGGCTCACTGCAGCCTCGACCTCCTGGGATCAAGTGATCCTCATGCCTCAGCCTCCCGAGTAGCTGGAACTACAATGTAAGCCACCCTGTTTGACTAATATATTTTTATTTTGTAGAGACAGGGTTTCGCCTTGCCGCCTAGACTGGTCTTGAAGCTCTAGCCTCAAGTGGTTCTCCTGCCTGGGTCGCCCACAGCGCTGCGGTTACACGGTTTGGGCTTTCAAAGGATCACTCTGGCTGTAGGGTGGTGAGTGGCTGGTAGGAGATGAATATAAAGCTGGGTGCCGGGCGCAGTGGCTCATGCCTGTACTCCTCACACTTTGGGAGGCTGAGGTGTGTGAATCACCTGAGGTCGGGAGTTCAAGATCAGCCTGGCCAACATGGTGAAACCCCGTCTCTACTAAAAATATAAAAATTAGCTGGGCATGCCCCCAGGGTGTGTGCCTGTAGTCCCAACTACTCTACTCAAGGGGCTGAGGCAGAAGAATTGCTTGAACCTGAGAGGCAGAGGTTACAGTGAGCCAAGATTATACCACTGCACTCCAGCTTAGGCAACACAGCGAGATCCTGTCTCAAAACAAAAAAACAAAACAAAACAAACAACAAAATACTGGGGTGCTGTGTCCTTACATGATAGGGCTATGGAGACAGGACATAGTGGACAGAGGCAAGAGGCTTTTGGGCAGCAAAATCAACAGGGTTTTATGATGAACCGGGTGTGCAGGTTGGGGGAGCAGGAGAAAGAGGTATTCAAGAATTCTACACCCCTATCTCAGATGAGCATACTGAGGCTCGGGGTGCGGGGGAAGCCCTGAGCCCAAGATCACACAGTCATAATCCAGTGTTTCAACTAGAGCTTCAATCTATGCCTGTCTGCTGTGTAAACTCAAGCTTTCCTCAACCCCAGACCTCTCTTCTCTGTCTGCACCTCACCCTTGGAGGTCATTTTCAAGCTCAAAGACATAAATAGTATCTAAATTATTTTTATACTATTTTTGTAGAGACAAGGTCTCATCGTGTTATCCAGGCTGGTCTAGAACTCCTGGGTTCACACAATCTTCCTGCCTCTGTCTCCCAAAGTGCTGGGACTAGAAAAGTGAGCCACTGTGCCCCGCTGGCATCTAAATTCTAATGACTCCCACATGCCCGTATCCAGCCAGGAACCCCTCTTGTCATTTTTGTTTGTTTGTTTTTGAGACAGAGCCTCACTCTGTCACCCAGGCTGGAGTGCTGTAGTGCGATCTTGCCTCACTGTAACCCCCATCTACTGGGTTTGAGCAATTCTCCTGCCTCAGTCTCCCGAGTAGCTAGGATTACAGGCACCTGCAACCACACCCAGCTAATTTTTGTATTCTTAGTAGAGACAGGGTTTTACCATGTTGACCAGGCTGGTCTCGAACTCATGACCTCAGGTGATCCGCCCACCTCAGCCTTCCAAAGTGCTGGGATTACAGGTGTGAGCCACTGTGCCGGGCTCCCCTCCTATAATCTTGCTGCCAGTATCCAGCTGCCTTAGTGAAGTCTCTCCGGGATGTCTTACAGGCATTTCAAAGGCAAAGTGACCAACCCCGAGCTCCTTGTCTCACCCCAAACCGACTTTCCTGCATCTCCCCTATCCCAGTGCACAGCAACTCCAGCTTCCATCGGTTCAAAAGTCCTGCAGTCACCCCGACACTGCTCTCGCCCTCACCTCACACATCCAGCCCAGCAGCAAATCTAGCCAGCTCCACCTTGACCCTGGAATCTGCTTCCTACCACCTCCTCTGCCATCACCCCGGTCCTCATCCCCATCACTGCCCACCTGGGTTACTATGGCAACCTCCTCCCGGCCTCCCGCTTCCATCCCACCCCTCTCAGTCTAGTCTCAACCTTAAAGCCACAGCGATTGTTAAGACCTAAGCCAGATATTGTTCCTCCTCTGCTCAACAGTCTTTTGTAACTCCCATCTTACAGGAAAGGCCAGGAGAGTCTGCACTATGACTTACAGGGTCCTGCTCCATCTGCCCGCTTCCCTCTCTGCCTTCACCTCTCACCTCTCTCCCCATTGCCCACGTAGTTCCAGCCACACCGGCCTCCCTGCTGTTCCTTGAGCATTCCAGGCACTGTCCTGACTCAGGACCTTTGCACAAGCTGCTGGTTCTGCCTGAAGGGTACTTCCTCCAGGTACGTATGTGCCTCACTTTGTCATCTCCTCCAAATCTTTGCTCAAATGTTATATTCTTTTTTTTTTTTTTTTTTTGAGACAGAGTCTCACCCTGTTGCCCATGCTTAGTGCAATAGTGTGATCTTGGCTGACTGCAACCTCTGCCCCCGAAGTTAAAGTGATTCTCCTGCCCTAGCCTCCCGAGTAGCTGGGATTACATGTGTGTGCTACCACGCCCAGCTAATTTTTTGTGTGTTTTTAGTAGAGATGGGTTTTCGCCATGTTGGCCAGGCTGGTCTCGAACTCTTGACCTCAGGTGATCCTCCCGCCTTGGCCTCCCAAAGTGTTGAGATTACAGGTGTGAGCCACCGAGCCTGGCCAAATGTTACATTCTCACTGTGGTCTTCCCTGACCACCCCGTTTAATGTACCAGTGGCCCCTTTCTGCTTTCTCTCTCGTCCCTCACATTCCCAATTCTCCTTAATTTGATTTTTTTTTTTTTTAAGAGATGGAATCTCACTCTGTCGCCCAGGCTGGAGTGCAGTGGCCTGATCTCAGCTCACCGCAATCTCCAACGTCCCAGGTTCAGGTGATTCTCAGCCTCCCAAATATCTGGGATTACAGGAGTGAGCCACCACACCCGGCTAATTTTTGTATTTTTAGTAGAGACAGGGTTTCGCCTTGTTGAGCAGGCTGGTCTTGAACTCCTGACCTCAGGTGTTCTGCCTACCTTGACCTCCAAATGTGCTGGGATTACAGGCGTGAGCCACTGTACCCGGTCAAAAAATTTTTTAATTATTTATTTTTTGTAGAGACTGGGTCTCGCTATGTTGGCCACCTTGGACTGGAACTCCTAACTTCAACCAGTCCTTCTGCTTCAGTCTCACAAAGTGCTGTGATTACAGGCATAAGCCTCCATACCTGGCCCCCTCCACTTTATTTATTATTTTTCCATAACACTTGTAGTCTTCTAAAGTAGTATATCATGAGTTAATTTATTATATGTATTACACCTGACATCTCCCACTGGGATGTAAGTTCCATAAGGGCTTGTTTTGTTACATGAGTTATCTCTGGTACTTAGAACAATATTATTGTGTCCAGTGAGCTGAGATCGTGCCGTTGCACTCCAGCCTGGGTAACACAGGGAGACTCTGTCTCAAAAAAAAAAAAAAGAAGAAGAAGAAAAGAGAACAGTATTATTGGGTCATAAAAGCATTCAGGCTGGGCTCAATGGCTCACACATTCACAGTTGTACTCCCAGCATTCTGGGAGGCCAAGGTGGGAGGATCACTTGAAGCCAGGAGTTGAAGACCAGCCTAGGCAACATAGCAAGACCCCATCTCTACAGAAAAGAAAATTAAGGCCAGGCACAGTGGCTCACACCTGTAATCCTAGCATTTTGGACGCTGAGGCGGGTGGATCATGAGGTCAGGAGTTGGAGACCAGCCTGGCCAAAATCATAAAACCCCGTCTCTACCGAAAACACAAAAATTAGCCAGGCGTGGTGGCGTGTGCCTGTAGTTCCAGCTACTTGGGAGGCTGAGGCAGCAGAATTGCTTAAACCTGGTAGGCGAAGGTTGCAGTGAGCTGAGATCAGGCCACTGCATTCCAGCCTGGGAGACAGACCAAGACTGCATCCCCCCCCCCAAAAAAAATAATTAAAAAAATTAGCAGGGCATGGGGGTAAGTATCTGTAGTCCCAGCTACTCCAGGAGGCTGAGGTGGGAGGATCTCTTGAGTCTAGGAGGTAGAGGCTGCAGTGAGCCGTGATTGTACCTTTGCACTCCAGCCTGGGTGACAGAACGTGACCCTGTCTCTAAAAGAATAATAATAATAATAATTCCATAAGAAGTATCAAATGGAGAAATAAATCATGAGAGGGGTCGCGGAGGGGACCAGGGACTGCAGTGACAGGCAACCTGGAGCCCTGACACGTGATCACTCTTGTTCCAGGAAGATGAATGCTTCCAGATGCCTGTCTGAGGAGGTGGGGTCCCTCCGCCCGCTGACCGTGGCTGTCCTGTCTGCGTCCTTTGTCGTCGGTGTGCTGGGCAATGGGCTGGTGCTGGGGATGACTGTCTTCGCATGGCCCGCACGGTCTCCACCGTCTGCTTCTTCCACCTGGCCCTTGTGGATTTCATGCTCTCACTGTCTCTGCCCATTGCCATGTACTATATTGCCTCCAAGCAGTGGCCCCTCGGAGAGTGGGCCTGCAAACTCTACATCACCTTTGTGTTCCTCGGCCACTTTGCCAGTAACTGCCTCCTTGTCCTCATCCCTGTGGACCGTTGCATCTCTGTCCTCTACCCTGTCTGGGCCCTGAACCACCGCACCGTGCAGCAGGCGAGCTGGCTGGCCTTTGGGGTGTGGCTCCTGGCCGCTGTCTTGTGCTCTGCACACATGAAATTCCGGACAACCAGAAAATGGAATGGCTGTAGGCACTGCTACTTGGAGTTCAACTCGGAGAATGAGACTGCCCAGATTTGGATTGAAGGGGACGTGGAGAGCCACAGTATAGGCAGCATTGGCCACCTCCTGCTGGGCTTCCTTGGGCCCTTAGCAATCATAGGCACCTGCGCCCACCTCATCCGGACCAAGCTCTTGCGGGATGGCTGGGTCCACGCCAACCGGCCCAAGAGGCTGCTGCTGGTGCTGGTGAGCGCTTTCTTTATCTGCTGGTACCCGTTTAACGTGGTGCTGTTGGTCCATCTGTGGCGACGGGTGATGCTCAAGGAACTCTACCACCCCCGGATGCTGCTCATCCTCCAGGCTGGCTTTGCCTTGGGCTGTGTCAACAGCAGCCTCAACCCCTTCCTCTACGTCTTCATTGGCAGAGATTTCCAAGAAAAGTTTTTCCAGTCTTTGCCTTCTGCCCTGGCCAGGGCGTTTGGAGAGGAGTTTCTCAGTCATCCTGTCCCCGCGGCAAAGCCCCCAGGGAACCATGGAAGCCTTCAGCTGGAAGCTGGAAGCCGTCTTCCTTAGTTTGCTTGTGGCCTCTTACCTTGACTGGCTTCTAAAACCCTGCCAAATCCTGCCTCTTCATTGAGGAAGTCTTCCAGCAACCCCTCAACTAAAGCTCTGTGGTAGAGACAGCTACTTATTCCCCAGTGTCCATTCTTCCCCCTCCCCCCTCTTTTATTTTTGAGATAGAGTCTTGCTCTGTTGCCAGGCTGGAGTGCAGTGGCGCCATCTCAGCTCACTGCAACCTCCGACTTTCTCGTTCAAGCAATTCTGCCCCAGCCTCCCGAGTAGCTGGAATTACAGGCACGTGCCACCACGCCCTGATA
>NC_045454.1:7334217-7335467 GCF_002776525.5 Piliocolobus tephrosceles | reverse complement strand
CTGGAGTGCAGTGGCCAGATCTCAGCTCACTGCAAGCTCCGCCTCCCGGGTTTACGCCATTCTCCTGCCTCAGCCTCCTGAGTAGCTGGGACTACAGGCGCCCGCCACCTCGCCCGGCTAGTTTTTTGTATTTTTAGTAGAGATGGGGTTTCACCGTGTTAGCCAGGATGGTCTCGAACTCCTGACCTCGTGATCCACCCGTCTCGGCCTCCCAAAGTGCTGGGATTACAGGCTTGAGCCACCGCGCCCGGCTTGTGTATTGTTTAGTAGAGACGGGGTTTAACCATGTTGGCCAGGATGGTCTCGATCTCCTGATCTTGTGATCTGCCTGCCTTGGCCTCCCAAAGGGCTAGGATTACAGGCGTGAGCCACTGCGCCTGGCCCATTCTTCCCTTTCTTTTTCTTTTTTTATTTTTTGAAGACGGGGTCTGATTTTGTCACCCAGGCTGGAGCGCAGTGGCACAATCTCGGCTCACTGCAGCCTGGACGTTCAGGGCTCAAGCCATTCTCCTGCCTCAGCACTCCCCACGCCCCACTCCGCCTAGTAGCTGGGACTATAGACATGTGCTACCTGGGTAATTTGTAGACACGGGGTTTCATCATGTTGCCCAGGTTGGTCTCAAACTCCTGAGTTCAAGTGATCCTTCAGCCTCCGCTCCCCAAACTGCTGGGATTACAGGTGTGAGCCACAGCACCTGGCCTCCTCTTTCTAAGTATTAAAATTCCTGTGTTCTAATGAGGCACGTGATTAACTAGAAAAAAGGAAAGACTACATTTCCCAGTATCCTTTGCATGTGGGTCCAACCATGTGACTGCTTTCTGACCAATAGGATGTAAGTGGCAGCAATCAATGGAACTTCCTTGAAGTGCCTTTAAATGGAAGGGGCCTGCTCTCCATTTCCACATTTCCCCCATTCTATTGTCCAGAGTGCAGATGTACCAGTTAGCTCTTGCTGTGTAACAAAACCCCTCCACATTTAGAGACTTAAAAACATAACCGGCCGGGCGTGGTGGCTCAAGCCTGTAATCCCAGCACTTTGGGAGGCCGAGACGGGCGGATCACGAGGTCAGGAGATCGAGACCATCCTGGCTAACATGGTGAAACCCCGTCTCTACTAAAAAAAATACAAAAAACTAGCCCGGCGAGGTGGCGGGCGCCTGTAGTCCCAGCTACTCCGGAGGCTGAGGCAGGAGAATGGCGTAAACCTGGGAGGTGGAGCTTGCAGTGGCTGGATCTCAGCTCACTGCAA
>NC_045454.1:7215634-7309217 GCF_002776525.5 Piliocolobus tephrosceles | reverse complement strand
CTGCTTAGTCCAATCATATTTTGCACCTATTTGAACAATCTTTATTAAATGGCTGCCTGTAACTGTTGGTACTGCCTTCAGGGTGAGAGGGAGGGAGGAGCAAGTTTGGGGGGTTGGTTCCAAGAAGCCTGGGGAACATCTGGATGCACAAGTCTAGTGTTCAGGAGAAAGGAGGCCTCCAGAGAGAAGTGTCGTCTCACCCCTCGGGTCCACCTGCAGCATGACAGCACCCTGCTGGCCCTCCAGGGGGCCCTGGGCCTCTATGATGGACACACCCCGCCATACGCTGCCTGCCTTGGGTTTGAGTTCCGGAGGCACCTGAGGGATCCTGACAAAGATGGAGGGTGAGGATGGGCTGGTGCCCAGGGAGATGGGCGGGACAGAACTCTCAAAGCAAGGTGTGACGTGCTAGGCAGAAGGCATGGCGGGGCAGGAAACTGCGTGGGATGGTGGTGCTGGGAGGATAACAGGTGGGAGTCAGGAGCCCGTTTCTCCAGGTTTTAAGATCAATGACGGGAGGAAGGAGGTGCCACTGTGTCCTCTCTCTCCAGGAATGTCACCATCTCCCTCTTCTACCGCAATGACTCCACTCACCTGCCCCTGCCTCTCAGTCTCCCCGGGTGCCCGGGCCCCTGTCCACTACGCCGCTTCTACCAGCTGACTGCCTCGGCCCGGCCTCCGGCCCATGGGGTCTCCTGCCATGGCCCCTATGAGGCTGCCATTCCCCCAGGTGAGTCCTCTGTGCTGGGGTGGGAGTGGAGGGTTCCAAGCCCTGAAACTCACACCCCGCATGTTCTCCCTGCAGCTCCAGTGGTGCCCCTGCTGGCCGGAGCTGTAGCTGTGTTGGTGGCACTCAGCTTGGGGCTGGGCCTGCTGGCCTGGAGACCAGGGTGCCTGCGGGCCCTGGGGGGCCCCGTGTGAGCCAGAAACCAGGGTTTCCCTACCCCCAGCTGACACTGGACCCCAACACGTATGCTCACTAGCTGCTCTGGCTTCCGTGACTTACTGTGCGCCTGTGTGCGTGGGGAACGAGGGCTGGGTGGAGTCTCTGGCCTGGAAACCAGTTAGTTTGTGTGTGCTTATATGCGCGTCTGTGACAGTGGCATGAGTGTGCATGCATGCATGTCACGTGTGACTTTTTGCGTTTATGCGCGTGCACAGGTAGTCGGTACGTACTTGCTGATAAAAACGTGTCTGTGGCACACATTCAAGCACAAACGTGCCCGTGTCTGAACAAGCAGGCATGCCTGCATGGCACTTTTGGTAGAGACAGGGTCTTACTTTGTGGCCCAGGCTGGAGTAGTGCCATGAGCATAGCTCACTGCAGCTTTGAACTCCCGTTTCAGCTTCTACAGGTGTGCACCATGCCTGGTTTTGTTTTCTTGGTATGTTGGCCAGGCTGGTCTCAAATTCCTGGCCTCAAGCAATCCTCCTGCCCTGGCCTCCCAAAGCACTGGGGTTATAGTTGTGAGCCACCACACCTGGCTGGCATGTTTATGCACGTTTCTATGCAAGCATTGGCAGCATGTGGGCTGGCTGAGGACCTAGCGGACCCTGTATGTACCTCCACATGCAGCTTGTGTGACACGAGCTTGCTCAGTGAGCCTCGACGTGGGCCATGTGCTCTGTGGAGACCGGGCTCACAGGAGTTGGACCCTCAAATCTGGTTTTCTAGTGACCCACACCAGCTCGCAAAGCAACCATGAACTCGGGTGGGGTCAGGGGGATCTAGCAGCAGAGACCTCAGAAAGGTGCACGATTCAAAGCCTGGTTTCCGAGGCTGTGTGCCTCTGGGCAAGTAATAGGCCCTTCTGTGTCTCACTTGGCAGAACCACAACTCTAACCCAGCAGACTCAACTCCCAAACTTCCTTCCTGGGGGCAGGCAGAGGAGGGAAAGATGACGGTGCTCTCTGGGTTGTGCACTGCAATGCTGCAGGCGATGTGGAGGCGCTGGCCAATACAGTAGTCACGACCACGCATGGCTATTTAAATTGAGGTTAAATAAAACGGAGTGTTGGGGTCCCAACCATCGCACGGGCCATGCATCCACCACTCACTTATCACATGCTGATGAGAGCTACCCCGCCCCCACTCACGCAGCAGCAGGCGCTGTGGAGCACCTGCATGGCTGCCGTTTGAGACCCTGGCCCAAGGGGAGGCTGCCTCTTAGCGTGGCCTAGTGCAGAGCACCAGTCCCTCCCAGGCCTTGTCCCACACCCATGGTTGTGTGGCAGCATCTAACCAGAGCACTCGTGGGGAGCCTGGGTGCAGTGGACGCTTACTAACAGCCACTTGGCCCCCATTACATGGGGCAGTTGGAGCAAAGTTCAAAGCCACTCCCAGTGACCAGAACCTAAAAAAGGAACAGGGTCCAGAAATGCCAGTGAGTGGAAGCTGGGACAACCCCTCCCCCACACCAGGGCCACCTGCATACCCCGCAGCCCACTTCTTCCCAGGGTCCTCAGGGCAGCCTCTCATGCAGACTCATCCCTGGGGAGTCCCCAGACCTGCCTCACTGCCCTTCCCGGCATTCCCTAGAGGTGTTGGGTGGTCATGGGGCACCCCAAATGGATGCCAGGAGCCATGACCCTGGGAAGGCTGAGGAATGAATGCCCCTCATACTTTCTGGCCCTGGGAGGGAGCCTGGCTGCTTCCTTGCAGGTTCATGGAGACCCCAAGTGCCAGGTGGGGTTACCTGTGGCTGTGACCAACTCTCACCTGGTGGTGACAGCCCACCCTTTCCCAGCAGCCTGCCGGAAGGGCCTGTGCAGAGCTGGGACCTGCTAGTGGGCAGAGGCCTGGGTGGATCCCCCCAGACCCAGCTCAGCAGCTGAGCCCACAGAGGGCTAAGCGGTGTGTCCGTGGTTTAACAGGGGCCCCTGTGCCCAAGACCTCAGCTGTGAAGCCAGAACCGCCAGGGCTCAGTGAGTCCTCACAGAGCTGTCACCTGTGATCCTGGCCCCAACACACCCTAAACCCAGACCCAGAACTCAGACCAGACAGAAGCCACACACAGCAAAACCAGACCCATCAAAAGGGACTGGCTGACCACAGCACACAGCCAATGCATACTTTCAGAGAGAAGGCATAGCAAGAGGTCTTAAGAGAAAACCCATGACAGGCCTGGCGTGGTGGCGGCGACTCACATCTGTAATCTGAGCACTCTGGGAGGCCGAGGCGGGTGGATCACCTGAGGTCAAAAGTTCGAGACCAGCCTGGCCAACATGGTGAAACCTCATCTCTACTGAAAATACAGAGCCAGGCGTGGTGGCAGGCGCCTGTAATCCCAGCTACTTGGGAGGCTGAGGCAGAAGAATCACCTGGACCCAGGAGGTGGAGGTTGCAGTGAGCCAAGATTGCGCCACTGTACTGCAGCCTGGGCATCAAGAGCGAAAACCATCTCAAAAAACAACAAAACAAACCAATCCTTACAAACACTAAGTAAAAGCTTCAAGATGGTTTTATGTCATCGGTGTGGGGTCTCCCTGCTTGGCCTGCAGTGCTCTGGGGCTCCATGTGGCGGGGGGTGGGCACCCATGGTACCCACCCACCCCGCTGCCCGGGCAGAAATGTAATATGGCACGCAATGCCTGGGGGAATCACTCCCCCCAGGGACTCATGTAAGTGTCCACTCACGCAGCCTGCTCCCCTCATGACGCCTGGCCAGTGACACCCACGGGGGAGAGGTTGGGGGCAGACACCCCTCTCTTCTGGAGCCCTTGAACACACTGTTGGTGTGGCTAGCTCGAGCGACGCCGAATGGCTCCACGGGAAAGGTAGTGCCCAAGGCTTTTTGGCTCCCCTACCATGTCCCGCACTTCCTGACTGCAGCTCAAACCAGGAGCAGCTCCCCAAGGATGCTGGCCTGCTTCACCCCTGGAGCACCAGGCCAGGTGGTATCTGTCCTCGGGAGCCAGGCCCAGGTCTCATGGTGGCATATGGGCAGCTCCTCCCCACAGGCCTGGTCAGAACAGGGGAGCAGGCTGGCTCCTCCCCTAGCCTGCAGGAAGCCCTTGGTAGCCCACTTATCCACCTTCTCCTGGGTGTGTGGCTCAGCAGCCAGGTCCTTGTGCACTGGGCTGGGTCCTGGCGTGAGCCTGGCAGCCTCGGGCACCATGGAAAGCAGCGTGCTGTCAGCATGGCCTGGATGTCCAGGACGGCCTAGAACAACGTCATGCCCTTGACCAGCTGGCGCTGGTACAGGCCCTGGGTAACATAACAGACGTGTCCTTGGGCGTCACTGGCTCAGGGGCAGACGAGGTTGAAGAGGAAGCTGGATACCCCTCTCCATGGTGGGCCAGGGCTGGAAGGGCGGCTCAGTGGCCTCGAAGTGCTGGGAGGACTCCCAGCTGGCACCAGGCCACCAGCAGCCAGGTGGGCAGTGCCACGCTGCTGTTGCCCTCAGGGCCTTGCAGTGGTAGCTGAAGATGGCACCCTGTCAGGTTGGATCAGGTCGCCCAGCAGCAGCAGTTCTCGAGAGATGGGGCACAAGGCAGGGGCCCGGCCGTACACCTGCAGGGCCCAGGAGAGCTTGTTGCGGTTCTTGCCCAAAGCGCCGAGACAGCCAGGAGCTCAGTGTCCCTGTAGCAGGAGCAGAACCAGCTCCGGCCCAGGTGGGTGGGTGCAGCCACGCCTAGGCAGTAAACAGCAGAGAGCCTGGAGGGACGCTGTCAGGGGAAGGACATAGAAAAGGCGCTGAATGGGGGAAATGGCCACACCCCCACCCATCACCTCCCGGAGTGGGGCCCCTCAGACCCCCGGGTGTCAAAGGTCCCGAGGTGCACCGTGTCCTCAGGGGCAGTCGGAGCCCAGTGCTGGACATCATGGGGTCCCCAAGTGCAGCCCTTTCAAGCCCTGACACTAGACATCTTGCTGCAACCCAGTCCCAGCCCCCATCCCACCTCCGCCCGCCACAGGGTGACTAAGAAGGTTACTGAGCCCAGTGCCTACGGCAGCAACTGGCTTGGCACTTGCTGGGCACCTGTCTACGTCCACCTTCTCACCATCACGAGTCACGGGCAGCCTCCTCTGTTCTTACCAAGCGATGGTCAGGCCCTTCAGCACCTGGAGGCAGGAGGGCACAGGGGAGGGAAGGTCAGCAGGGTGCGGGGCAGCCCAGACACCCCATCAGCCCTCCCCAGAGCCAGGGCCCCTCAGACCCCCGGGTGTCAAAGGTCCCGGGGGGGCACTGTGTCCTCAGTGGCGGTCGGAGCCCAGTGCTGGTCATCATGGTGCCCTCACACCCTCCTGACACGGGTCCCAGGGCCACCTATTGTCCCGAGGGGGACATCACAGAAGGGTGCTGAGAGATCGGGCAACAAACTGAATGACACTTGGTCCCTGGGGATGCCAGGCCCCCCTCCCCCATCCAGCTCCGTCTGGGTGTGGCTCCTTGTATAGTCTAGGCCCACTGACCTCACCCCCACCACAGTGGTGTTTCTCTGGAAAACGGCCCATCTGTGGGGTTCAGTGAGAGGACGGGACCAAACCCTTCTGCCTGGACCTCCCGTGCCCTAATGGGATACCCCTCAATCGCCTCTGCCTGCGTCTCAGCTCTGCTGCCCCAACCGACTCTTCCAAGCGGCTCTGACTTCACCAGAACCTTCTGTGACATGGGGAAGGGGCAGCTGCCTCCCATCGGGACCCTGGCAGGGTAAGTTCAGTTCATTCTCTGCAAAAGCACTAACACTGTGGGCACTTTCAGTGTGAGCTGCTGTTTAACCACCACAGACACACCAAAAGCTCCATTTTGCATAGAAATGTGCTTTGTCCAAAGGGGGCCCTTGTTTAAAGTAACCAAGCAAAATTAAAAACCCAGCTCCCAGCCACAAACTAGCCACATTCCAGGTGTCCAAGAGCCACCCGTGGCCAGTGGCTGCCATGCGGGACAAGGCGAGGGACATTTCTATCTGGACGGTCGTAGAATCCAGATGCTACATGTCCCTTCTGTCTTCCCTGTCCCGCACCAGCTCTGTCTTCTCACCTCTCACACATCCCTACCAACTGGCACCGACCCCACTCCTTCTGTCCCCGGGAATCCCGAGCCAGCCATGACGAACGCTCAGCTCCATTCACTCCCCACAGAGGCTCTTGGATTAAGAGCACAGGACCCTTGGCCGGGCGCGGTGGCTCAAGCCTGTAATCCCAGCACTTTGGGAGGCCGAGGCGGGCGGATCACGTGGTCAGGAGATCGAGACCATTCTGGCTAACCCGGTGAAACTCCGTCTCTACTAAAAAAATACAAAAAACTAGCTGGGCGAGGTGGCGGGCGCCTGTAGTCCCAGCTACTCGGGAGGCTGAGGCAGGAGAATGGCGTAAACCCGGGAGGCGGAGCCAGCAGTGAGCTGAGATCCGGCCACTGCACTCCAGCCTGGGCGACAGAGCAAGACTCCGTCTCAAAAAAATAAAAATAAAAAATAAAAAGAGCACAGGACCCTCAAAAGATACTCAGGGGAGCTGCAGTCCCAGCCAGCCCTCCCCAGAAGCCAGCTTCCTTGCCAGCAACAGCTGAAACCTCCAAGAACCTAGAGAACACACTGTCAGTTCTATTTCACTGCAGCCACCGTTCCAGCCCCTGACATCTAAGGAACAAATGAAAACCCTCCCAGAACTGAGAACACCTGTCTCTTTTCTGATAACACTCACGCTTGTCTCATGATTTTGCTCTTTGAAAGAATTCTCCTGATAAAGCCTGTTATTTTTATTGTGAAAATAGGGATTCCTTGAATTGTATCAGTTTATATATAAATGGTTCACTGGAGGCTAAGCTGTGCTTAAAGACACATTGCATTCGGCCTACAAAACCCATGAAGTAACGTGACAGGATCACTTGGGAGTCACTGTTTCTTTTCCACTGCTGAGTTTTGACATGTTTGATTAGTTCTTTCCCCTGAAACACAAATGCTTGTTCTCTCCAGGCCACACATTCCTCTTATTCAAGCCCTACCTTTGGACAGCAGGAAGCGCTACTGTCCTAGGCCATCTGCTCGGTGCCTGCTCCACAGACACAGCAGTGAGATGCATAAGAGCGACGGCCTGGTGAATGTCTCAAAGGCTGTAAACAGCAGAGCTGGGATTTGGACCCAGGCCTGCTGCGGAGTTTCACTCTTCTTGCCCAGGCTGCTTCCCGGGTTCAAGTGATTCTCCTGCCTCAGCTTCCTGAGTAGCTGGGATTACAGGCATGTCCCATCACACGTGGCTAATTTTTTGTATTTTTAGTAGAGACGGGGTTTCACCATGTTGGCCGGGTTGGTCTCAAACTCCAGACCTCCGGTAACCCACCACCCTCAGCCTCCCGAAGTGCTGGGATTACAGGCGTGAGCCACCACGCCTGGCCTGAGATGGTTGTTGTATGTCAACACTGAGTACAATGGTTGACACATAAATTAGTTGCCAGAGATACGGTATGAAGTCAACTTAGACAGTGAGATATTTTAAACCCAGGTGAGTCAAGGAGCAGGAGCAAGGGTTCTTACCTGGATGGGCATGGTGGGTGGTCCTAAGCTTGAAGCTGCACCTGTAACACAGAAAGACACAGTGAGGGTGGGGGAAGAAATAGTCTGCAAGTCCATGAGCCATTAACACTGGGGCCCCTCAGACTCCCAGGTGTCAAAGGTCCTGGGGTGCACTGTGTCCTCAGGGGTGATCGGAGCCCAGTGCTAGACATCATGGGAGCCCCAGCTCCTCTGCAACCAGGTCCTGAGGCCACTTACCTTTAGGAACAAAGGCCAAGCTAACAGATCTTAAAGAGTAGGAAACGTGGCCGGGCACAGTGCCTCATGCCTGTAACCCTAGCACTTTGGGAAGCCGAGGTGGGCGGATCACGAGGTTAGGAGTTCGAGACCAGCCTGACCAATATGATGATACCCCATCTGTACTAAATTAGCCAGGCTTAGTGGCGCATGCCTGTAATCTCAGCTACGCGGGAGGCTGAGGCAGAATTGCTTGAACCCAGGAGGTGGAGGTTGCAGTGAGCCGAGTCGTGCCACTGCACTCCAACCTGGGCGACAGAGCAAGACTCTGTCTCAAAAAAAAAAAAAAGGGGGGGGTGGGTAGGAAACTCAAAACCCATCCAGAAGGTAGGAATGACCAGTTTTGCTCATGGAAACACCAAAATGCCCCAACCTCCCCAGTGCCACAGGTCCTCGGCGGACTGTCCCCACGGGATGAGCAGGATACCAAATGCACTACATGAAGATGTCCCCGGTGTTCATCCCCAACCCTTTGCAGGTTTCTTTAGCACTGTCTACACCTGCTCATAAGCCATAAACAGAAAGCTGCCAAGACATAAATCCCCTGGAAGAACTTATTGAGAGAAGGGAGGAGGAAGAGGGCTATTCGAGGAAAAAACCAAGCCAACTTCTAAATAATAAGAAGTAATGAGCAGAGACCCTCGACTGAGTCAGGTTTGAACATATCAGCTGTAAAAGACATTTCGAAGGGCCAGACGCGGTGGCTCACGCCTGTAATCCCAGCACTTTGGGAGGCCGAGGCGGGTGGATCACGAGGTCAGGAGATCAAGACCATAGTGTCTAATACGGTGACACCCCGTCTCTACTAAAAATACAAAAAACTTAGCCGGGCGTGGTGGCGGGCGCCTGTAGTCCCAGCTACTTGGGAGGCTGAGGCAGGAGAATGGCGTGAACCCGGAAGGTGGAGCCTGCAGTGAGCCAAGATCCACTGCACTCCAGTCTGGGCGACAGAGTGAGACTCCGTCTCAAAAAAAAAAAAAACAAAACAAAAAAACCCCATTTCGAAGATGACTGAGGATCAGGCACAAAGTAGATTGTTAATTGCAGTATTAATGAATTAACGTCATTAAGGGTGACAATGTTAATAATATTAAGTAGAAAAATGTTACTTTAGATATACAAATACACTACTTCTTTCAGGGCAAAGAGTCTGTTCTGTTGCCCAGGCTGGAGTGCAGTGGCATGATCTTGGCTAAAGACAATCTCCGCCTCCTAGGCTTGGGCGATCCTCCCACTTCCTCCGTAAGTAGCTGGAACTACAAGCCCGCACTACCACGCCTGACTCACTTTCTATTTTTTGTAGAGATGGGGTTTTGCCATGTTGCTCAGGCGGGTCTCGAACTCCTAGGGTTAAGCTACCCACCCACCTCCCAAAGTGCTGGGATAACAGGCGTGAGCCACGGCGCCTGGCCATGAAACTTACTTTCAAAACACTAAGCCCAAAGTTCTTGAATATGGCAAGATGGTGCAAATGTTACTTTCCCATTTGTTAGTAGATTTTAATATTGCCAAAGGGGGCCGGGCGCGGCGGCTCAAGCCTGTAATCCCAGCACTTTGGGAGGCTGAGACGGGCGGATCACGAGGTCAGGAGATCGAGACCATCCTGGCTAACACGGTGAAACCCCGTCTCTACTAAAAAATACAAAAAACTAGCCGGGCGAGGTGGCGGGCGCCTGTAGTCCCAGCTACTCGGGAGGCTGAGGCAGGAGAATGGCGTAAACCTGGGAGACGGAGCTTGTAGTGAGCTGAGATCCGGCTACTGCACTCCAGCCTGGGCCACAGAGACTCCGTCTCAAAATAAAATAAAATAAAATAAAATAAAATAAAATAAAATAATATTGCCGAATGGAGGACGTGCCAATGATGAATGCATGAGAAAAATACTTTCACTTGTGACATGAACAAACTCAATGATTTTCTAGGTGGTTGCCTGAAGGAGCAAAGTCAAGTAGGTCGAGATCCTCGCAGGGTCGTGTTGGGGGAGATAGGAAATCGGCTAGCTGCTTCCAGGGTGAGCCTCCTCGGCAGGGACATGGGCCCCGCTCAAGTCAGGAAACCCATGTTCAAGACCTTAAAGGACCTAAGCCAAAAACTAACGTTAACAAAATCCTCTCACGTGGCATGTACGGTCAGAATGACTCCTGCAGGTAAGCAAAGGCCTCGTTTGCTTTCTTCTACATCCATTCCTACATGGTTCTCAAAAAACCCCAGCAATTCACCTAGAAACCTCACTCCCACTTCTTGGTAACTCGATACCCTGTCTCTGCCCCTATGGAACCCCCCGCAAAGTCCCCTCCTCTTCCGTCCCTGTCTTTGTTCTAGGTTGCACAAAAACGCCAGCCGTCCAGAATTGTGAAAACAAGAGCGAAATCCTAAGGAAGCATCTGAAACCCTCGGAAAGAACTCAATGTCGCCTCCCAACCCGCCCACCCCTCTCCAATAACCAAACGGACGAGATGGCGGAGGCCCGCGGCTTGCGGACAGCACAAGCGGCGAGCTCCGCCGCGGGGCAGACGGAGGAGGGTCCGCCCCGGCATTCCTGCTCGTGCCAGCTGTAGAAATCGCCACCTCTCAAGTGCTCCAAACAGCCACCACCATCCCCGCAGAAAACTCCCAGACTCGCCCCAGAGCGCGCCCTCTGGGTCCCTGCAAACGCCCTGACCCTGTCCACGCGACTACATGGCCGCTCCCGTTGCAACCTAGAGACCTTCAAGACACGTGCGTCCATCATCTCAAAGCCCCGCCACACAGCCAGGAAAAAGCCACAATTAAGAACCTTACCCCAGCATTTCTCTCCACAAGGCGGACGCGGGTTGCAGCACGTGCCGCTTTATAGTGCGCTCCGCTCGCAAGGCCGGGCCTCGGCGACAGCCTGCTCTCCGCCAGAGGCGTCCAATACACACGCCTGTTTGGGAAACCCCATTTCATGCTTAGGCAAAGGAATACTGCCTGTTTCCGCTAGAATCTTCCTGAACAAGAGAGGAGACGTTGTCTCTGGGGCTGACAAAAAAGGGCAAGGACATGATGGAAACGATTGTCTTGTCACCTGCGTCCGGCAACTCTGAAGACAGCACCAAAGATGGGCCGTGAAGTGAAAGGCCCCCAAGGGCGGCCCGACTCTTTCTTGTTGGGTGTTAGAGATGTGCAGTTTGCCAGAAACACATCAGACAAGGTCTTAGCCTATTTGGCTAAAACAATTTTGCACTGTTGAAAAGTAGAAAAGGGGCCAAAAGGAGGAGATGTAGCAGCTCAGAAACAGGTGAAACTCTCTTCTGCTGGAAATCTAAGTTGGATTAATGTCCACTGTAAACTGGAACTAAGCTTTTGGGCACATTGGTTTTAGACTATTTGACTTGAAAGTTTTTCTTGTGTGCAAATCTATGTGTGTTTTGTGGGGCCTCTGAGGTGTCAACAAGAGATGACATTAGGATGTCTGAGGAGGTTCTCGGCATGTGAATGGGGCCACTAGGGGACCTTGCGGGGAGACAAGCAGAGACTAGAGCAGAAGTAGGGTGACTCTGGAGATGACTGGGGTGACTGAGGTGTCTTGGATAACTTTGAGGGTGCTGTTGAGGGTGTCTGGGGAGTGATACTAAGGATTCTAACATGAGTTTTTTTGTTTTGTTTTGTTTTTGTTTTTGTTTTTGTTTTTTTTTTTTTGAGACGAAGTCTCCCTCTGTCGCCCAGACTGTAATGCAGTGGTGTGATCTCAGCTCACTGCAAGCTCCGCCTCCCGGGTTCACGCCATTCTCCTGCCTCAGCCTCCCAAGTAGCTGGGACTACAGGCGCCTGCCACCCTGCCCGGCTAATTTTTTTCTTTTTGTATTTTTAGCAGAGATGGGGTTTCACCATGTTAGCCAGGATGGTCTCCATCTCCTGACCTCTTGATCTGCCCGCCTCAGCCTCCCAAAGTGCTGGAATTACAGGCCTGAGCCACCATGCCCAGCCCTAACATGAGTTGTTATGAGACACCTTTTAGGAGTTCAAGTAGGGTGACCAGGGGTGTCTGTGGGGGTGACTCTAGAAATGATTGAGGCCAGGTGCAGTGGCTCACGCCTGTAATCCCAGCACTTTGGGAAGCCAGTCACCTGAGGTCAGGAGTTTGAGACCAGCCTGGCCAACACGGTGAAACCATGTCTCTACTAAAAATACAAAAATTAGCTGGGCGTGGCAGCAGGTACCTGTAGTATCAGCTAATCGGGAGGCTGGCACAGGAGCATTGCTTGAGCCCAGAGGCAGAGGTTAGAGTGAGCCGAGATCGTGCCACTGCACCCCAGCCTGGGCCACAGAGCGAGACTCTATCTCAAAAAAAAAAAAAGAAAGAAAGAAAGAAAGAAATGATTGAGATGATTCTGGGGGGCAACCTTGAGGGTGTGAGTGGGGTGACCTTTGGGGGGGTCATCTGTGGGGTGACCTTGGGGGGTGTGTGGGATGGTTAATGAGAGTGTCTGAGAATTGGGTTTGAGGTTAAGTAGGAGTGATTTGGGACAACTCTAAGGGTGTGACAGGGGGTTACTTTAGGGGTCCCTGGGGGTGACCTTGTGAGAGTGGAGTTACTTTGGGGTTTCTAGGGGGTGACTTTGGGGAGGTTAGTAGGGGTGATTTTGAGGATGTGCCAGACTTTGGAGGTGTCTGTTGGGCTGCTTGTGGGTATCAGCAGGGATGACTTTGGAGGGTGACCAAGAAGAGTGTCCGAGGATGACTCTGGGGACCCTGTCCCCCTCTCCCCAGTTCTCATCCATATGAGCGAGGGCTTCATGTTATGGTCTGTGGCCCTGTGCTGAGTCCTCCTCCCGGTCTGTGGTCAGCCACCTGAACATGGCTGACTTTGTCTTCAGTTTCCTCTGTGTCAGTATTGGTAGGTGTTGGCTCTGGGACGGGGGCCCTCCCTAACCCCAGCACTGCTCTCTGGCTTTCTGAGGTGTATTTAGACTTCTGTACTGCTGCCCTCGGGACCTCTGTCTTAGCATGTCTCTGGGGAGCTCTGACTCAGTTCTACTCCATCTGTGGGATGTCTCTCTCCCGCACCGTTTCCCTTTCTTTTTTTCCCCTCTCCAGGTATCTTTCTGTCTGTTGTGAGGGCGTGTGTGTGTGTGTGTGTGTGTGTGTGTGTGTGTGTGTGTCTGCTTGTCACGGAGGGTGGGAGAGGATGTCTCAGTCCTTCTTTTCTTACTGGGGGTCACAGGGCTCACTGTCCAGCCTTCTGTCTGTCTCTGGTCACACCCCATTGCAGGGCTCCTGATTTGTCTTCAGCCTGACGCTCTTTTCAGTTAACTGCAAGGCGGTGCACCCAAGCCGGGTGGTGTCCTCCCTGGTGACCTCCTACCTGTGCTGGGAAGCCAGTGACTTGATGCTGCGCCCCGGTGAGGGCGAGGCCTCGGGAGGAGGGCGGGGCCTCAGGAAGCGGGTGGGGCCTAGAGTGGGACTCGGAGTCCAGAGGCCCACCTGGCCATCTCCCAGGAGCTGTGTCCTACCTAAGCCCAGTGGGCATGTGGAGCAGAGGGCAGCCCGTGAATGTGCGGCGGCTGAGCTATCGCGGGTTGGCCTTGCAGCAGGGCACAGCAAGGCGGACATCCAAACAGCGGAACTCAGACAGAGACTCCGAGCACACCCTGGGCCCTCAAGGAGGAGACCCAAGCACCTCCCAGGAATAGCACCCGAGCTCTTCAGGACACTGACCGGTAGCAATGGCCATGCCAACCCCTTCAGCGTGGCCACGCCCCGGATATTAGACCTCCCCTCAGGCCCCACCCCCTTAGATCAGGCCACGCCCTCCGAGAGGACCGGTGGCAAACTCCAAACCTGGCTCTAGGGCCTGCCCTTTGCGGCTTTGTCCCTGCCCACTGGGTCCTCACAGTACCACCACCCCCGAAGTCCAACATCCCTTCCCGTTCTGCAGACATTTGTCCAGCGTCCCACTAAGCTCTCAGTGTGGCTAGTTTGTGTGGCCCTGCCCCTGGTGCCCAGCCTTCGCAGGCCACACCCTGAAGCCACTCTCCACCCCCTCAGCCAGGGTGGCCTGCATGCAACTTCTTTCCTGGAGTTCCAGCCTCAGCTCCGATGTCCACCCTTGTCCCCAGGTGGACACAGCACCGCTCAGCATTTGGTGCAAACTCCGCCCTTCTGCGGAACGGGCCCCTCCCTGGGAAGGCACAGCTTGCAATAACATCCCTTTGTACCTTTCCTGGCTTCCCCGCCACAATAAAACATGAGCACTTACTAACCTCTCAGCCTCGGACCCTCCACTGCCCCCCACCTCCCCACCAGGGCAGTGTCCATCCTAGCGTGAGTGAACTGGTCTGGCGTCCCTGACTTACCCTTTGGGATCTGAGCCTTTCCCTGACTGTCTGTCTGCACCTGTCACAGCCCCTTCCTTTCCCCACCTGCTGGTGACCTCAGACCTCCAGGCATAAGATTAACACAGCTGGGGTGGCCGCAGCCTCAGCCGAGTGGGTCCAGGTGCACCAAACCTGGAAAGACAGGTGACACGCATTTGATGCACATTCGATTTTACTGGGGGTAGGGGACAGGGCTGGGCGTTCAGGAGTTCTCCGCTATGGTGTCCTCAATCCACTTCACATATGACAGCACTCTGACGACGACAGCAGGCTTATTGGGGGTGCCACAAGGGATGTAGCCCCATGATGTGACACCTTGGAGCACACCATCACACGTCAGCGGGCCCCCTGAATCACCCTGGGAGCACAAGGTGGGAGGGGAGAGTGAGAAAGGTGGACGGGGCCCAAGTTCTGCCTGGGGAGCCCCAGCTCTCAGACAGGGCCTCCAGTGCCTACTCCCAGAGGAAGGCGGGCAGGGGTTCCCACAGAGGGGACTGGGCTGCAGTCCTGGCCAAGGGGGAAGGGACCTGAGGGTCCAGCTCCTGCACATGGACCAGGGTCCAGGAGGACAGCGCCTGCAGACAGGGCAGGGGGAGGAGGCGCACGACCATCTGCAGGATGCTGCCCCTGCGGGCGCATTGCAGAGGCCACCTCTCCAGGGAGCTTTCTCTGATAGTAACTACCCGTTGCCATTGCCGGGAGTAACGGTGAACTCTGGTGTGTGCGGTGAGATGCAGTTGTCCCCGGATGGGCGGGGAAAGGAGGGGGACCTGGGGCACTGACGGGGCAGCTGGCTACAACTAGCTGGGAAGCAGTGAAGCAGACGCCTGGTTAGCTCTCAGAAGCCAGTTCAGAGGCTGAGTCCCCTCCCCCAGCCCTTCCAGGCCCTGGGGGCAAGGCTGCCTCACCACACAAGTGTCTTTGCCACCTTCCAGGTGTCCGGCACACAGCATGAACTCTGTCACCTTCTGGGTGTGGGCTTTTGCGCACTCATCATTAGGCAGGATTTCGAGGTCCACACACTGGAGATCATCTGGAAATGAGACTACAAACGCGGGAGAAAAAGGGCTGCAGCCCGACCTCACCTGCTTCCCTGGCCCTTTCTCCCTCGGACGCAGGAGTCCCCATCCCCGCCTTGGGCTGCACAGCCTGCCCCCACGTACAATTCTCTGGTTCGATGCTGCCCCAGCCGGAGGCCAAACAGGTGCTCCCCACTTCGGGTTCCTCGGTGGGCAACTCCACCACCTGCACAGCGTCTGTGATCTGGGCAGGCTGCGTCAGGCGGAGCAGCATGAGGTCGTGGCTGTAGTCCTCGTCTGCTTGGCGGGTGTGGTTCTTCAGGAGGCTCATGTTGAAGCCAGGGTGTGGGAAGCTCTCACTGACAGGAACAAACTGGGCTGTGTCTTCGTCCTCAAACAAGTTGTGGCGACCCAGCCAGAGCTGGTAATTGCTGAGGAAAGATGGGAATGGAGGGATGAGAAGACGGGAAGGGGAAAGGAGGATGAGGCAGGGGAGCATGGGGGAGGGTCCCCAAAGAGGGAAAGGGAAAGAGAAAAACGTGGGTGGGTGGAGACAGAGGAAGAGAGATATAGTTATGGAGAAATGCAGACAGCGAATGGGAAGATGAAAGAGTTTGAAAGTGCAAAAGGTAAATGAAGAGACAGAGCAAAAAAGAGCTCAAAAGGACAGGGGTGAGAAAGGCGGAAGGGAGGGTAATGAGAAAAAGGATGAGGAAAAAAGAGGCCGGTGAGAAGGAGAAAAGACAGGGACAGCGAGAAACGGGCCCAGGGAAGAAGGAGGAAGAGGGAAGAGAACCCAGAAGGGAGCGAGAAGCAGATAAACGAAAAAGGACGGGAAGTCAGAGCGAGAACTAGAAACAGAGGCAGAGAGGAAGAAGGAGTGACCGAGTGTGGGAGAGAAAAGGGAGGGAGGCCCTGGGGAGGGTGGGGGCAGGTAGGGAGGAGGGGAGGCCTGAGAGCGGCTCAGCTGCAGCTGGGGCTGTGGTGCGGGCTCCCCAGGGGCAGGTGGCCTGGCCTGAAGTCCAAGGTCGAGGCCCCCTTCCCTCCCCAGCACCCTCCTCCGCATTTCTCGCCCCGCCTCCTTCCTCCTCCCTCAGTTGCCCCACCCATCTCCCGCTGAAACCAGCCCTTCCCTGTGTCTCTCCAGAGTGGAGGGATATCCTGTGGGGGGCTGGGCAGAGGGAGAGGCGCCCCCTCCCAAGCACACACATTGGGGATAAAGCCCTTCCTTTACTCTGGGGCCTCCCTTAGGCCCACCTGGGTGTGTTTTTAGTAGGGATGGGGGACGGTGAAGTAGAGACTCAGAGAGACAGATGGGTAGAGAGATGGAGGGTGAGACACACTGACAGAGACGCCACAGAGAGACCCAGAGACAGACAGAGATGGGGAGATGCAGATACAAGGAGACAGGGAAGAGATAGAAAGATAGAGACCCAAACACTGTCACACAGAGGCACAAGCAGAACCAGATCCCAAGAGACCCGGGGAGCCTTGGGGAGGGGTGTCCAGCCCAGCTCTGCCCTGCCATGCGACCTGCGCCAGAGCCTTCCTCTCTGCCTCAGCCCCCCAGTTTTGCTTGAGGTTATCCAAGGGGAATGCCACTGGCCTCTCAATCCTGTGGCAGCAGAGATGCCCTCCTCCCAGGCCCCAGGCCCCTACTCACTCGCTGATGCAATGGGCAGCTGTGAGCACCCACTGGGGATTCACCAGGATGCCCCCACACTGGAAAGTGCTGAAATGGTACAGAGCCGCCTGCCAGGGCTGGGAACACTCCCAGCCTCCCACAATCCGGGACTGAATCGGGGGCGCAGCACCTGCAGAGGCAGTGCTGGGTCAGGGAGGGCAGGGTTGGCAGGAGAGGCCAGGGACAAGGCTAGCAGAGGGAGCTGGGCTGTGGGTCTGAAGGGACACTGCGGGTAGAGGACCAAGGCTGGAGGTCTGGGGACATGGGCAAGGGGTGTTGGGAAGGGCTGGGACTCCAGACTGTTCCCTGGGCTTTTGGAGTGCTGGCTGGACCTGGTGGGGAGATTTCATGCTCTGACAGTAGAGCAGCCTCCAGGGATCAGGGTAGGAGACATGAGACAGTGTCTGGAGCAGACACTGCATCTGGGTGTCAGGTCATTTGGGGTCTGGGGCTGGGGGATGGGAGGTGGTGGGTTAGGAGAGTGGAAAGGGATTCCGGAAACCAGGGATCAAGGCGCCAAGGGTGAGACAGGATCAGAGGCTCACTAAGGAAGAATCTGGAGGGCTAAGGGGCTCCCAGGCTAGGGAAACAGGATTTGGGTTGGGCTTTGGGGGTTCAGGAGAGGATGCAGCTTTAGTGAACCAGGTCTGAGAGGTCAAGAAGAGCATCTGGACTGAGGAGTTTGGGGGTGACTTGGGGTCCCTACATTGGGGTTGGAAGGGGCCAGCTTGGCTGGGACACTTAGATTTCAGGGCTTCCTGGTTAAAGGGTAAAATAAAGGGCTATGGTAAAGGGTAGGGGTGGGCTTCCGAGAGGTTTTGGGGTCCTTCCTGTGAACTGGGAACGGCAATCTGAGGGGAGGTTGGGGCCCTGAGAACAGAGTTGGGGTCAGGACAGGGACGGGGCTCAGGAGGAGGGAGGCGTTGAGTGGCTGTTCTTCTCGGACAGGGTGAAGGATGGATCTTAGTTTCTCAAGGGGATGGGGTTCATGGTCTGAGGGAACTGGAGGAATGTGGGGCCCTCAATCCCAGGAAGAGGATTGGAGAAGTGGTCAAAACAGGCGCCAAGCAGGTGTGGGAATGCAATGCAGGACCCGCTCGATGTGAGGTTGTAGAATCACATACTGGTGGACCTGGGGGAGGCCAGGGCGGAAGGGCTGGCTGAGAAGGCATTCAGGATCCTTGGGGTGGGGTTCCAGAAAACCAGAGCTGTGCAGGAACAATTCAGGTGGAGAAGGGCTGGGGACTGCGGCGGGATGGAAATTTCCCAAGGAAAGGAGCATGTGGTGGGCGACTGTGGGTGTTTTTCCTGGGAGAGCCGGGGGTGCTGGGTGGGAAGGGACAGTTGCAGACCCCCCATACCAGATGGGGGTTCCCACATGCCAGTTTGGGAAGCAGGGTTGTCTGGTGAAATTTGGGGGACCCTGGAAGGATTGGGGAGACCAGATGTCAGGGTCTGGAAGACACAGTTGAGAGCGGACAGCTGGATGGAAAAAGTCACTGGAGTGTGGTGGGATTTGTAGACTCAGGAGCCAAATAGGTGGCCGCAGGGAACCTAGGGGGCAGGAGGGGATGTTCAGGGTCCTGTGGGGTTGGGGAAGCCTATGGGAGAGTTGGGTCCTCCAGAGAGAGACAGAGATGGCCCAGAATCTGCCCCTTTGGTAAGCGGTGGGACAGGGCGTTGGCTAGGGAAGAGAAGAAAGTACTGAGGCTTCCTGGGAGGAGCAGGGATCTGGTGTGGGAGTGAGGACTGTGACAACATGGAGGAGCTGGGGTGGAAGTTTAGGGTGGGGCCATGCAAGATAGATAAGAGCTGGGGCACCCCGGACCAGGATAGACTGTGGGCCGGAGGGACGAGGCTGGGGTGTTGGAGGGGAAGGGCTTATCGGCGGGGTGAGGGCAGCAAGAGAATCAGGGCCCGTTCCCCCTCCCACATCTCCCCACTGTCTCACCAGTCCCCCCCAGGGACAGGGCGAGGCACAGAACCAGGAACCACATGGTGACAGAGGTGTCCAGGGGCCGGCAGGTGGAGGAGCTGGGGAACCTCCCTGGGGAGCCTTTTAAAAGCTCTTATCCCCTCAGAGCCCCACCCCTGCCCTGCTGGCTCTCAGATGTTGGCCAAGGCCCTTCCCCTGTTGCTTGGGGGCTGAACAATCGCCCCCCCCCGCCCCCCGCCCATCCCCAGAGCTGTGGACGCGGAGGGAGAGCCAGCACCTGCTCTGCAGGCCCTGGATCACGCTGGACGCATTCCTGGGGTTGAAGCCAAATGGGGCAGGGCCTGTGGCTCTGGGGCTTTGCTCTGGGGAATAGCCAGTGAGGCAAGGGGGGACTGAGGGGAAGCAGAAACAGGAGGGCGGAGGAATCAGTGACCCCCAGTACAAAGCCCCATATACCTAAGTCCCAATTAAGGCCCTGCACCCCAAGACCTGGTGCCCTCAAATATCAGCAGTTAGGGCTCTGATTCCCTGCACCACTCAGAGCCAAGATACTAGCATCTCAGCTGCCAGTTCCCCCTGAAATATAAGCCTTGGCCTTCAGAATGCCCTGGTTCTTGCACTCCCAGACCCGGGACCTAGGTCCCCAAAGCTACTGTTCCTTTTATAATAAAATTTTGGGGTACACATCACCACATTCCTAGTGCCTCCAGATCCAGGAATGTGAAGTTTCAGGGGTCTCCCAGGGTAAGTTCTTCAGCATTACAAAATACAATGTCCCTCCCAAACAATGTTGGGGTCCCAATGAGCCTCCCACTTCTTACTCCCAGTTATGGGTGCCCAACGTCCTATCCTCCAAAGTCCTAGAGATCTGGACAGCTTTCCCTCACAGGTCAAGATCAGGCTAACCACAGATTCCAATGACCCTCCCCCCCACCCCCCTTCCATCAGTACAATATTTAGGTCTCACGAGCCAGGTTCATGTACTTCCAACGTTCAGCTACCTTGATCATCACATTTTGTAGTCTCCGAAGATAATTAGGAACTAGATTCCTGCAGCCTCAATGGTAAACCCATAGGCTTCCAACATGTTGTCTTGGCTTTTTGGTAAAATCAAAGCAGCTCAGAGTTTCAGCCTCTGCTGTTTATCAGGGACCTGGCTAAGAAAAGGACAGTATTTGCCTTTTTGCCATGGCTACCAGGAAGCCCAGAACCTAAATCTTTTTCTTTTTTTTTTTTTTTTTTTCTGAGATGGAGTCTTGCTCTATCACCAGGCTGGAGTGCAGTGGCGCAAACTCGGCTCACTGAAAATCCTGCCTCCTAAGTTCAAGTGATCCTCCCACATCACCCTCCCAAGTAGCTAGGATTACAGTCGTGTGCCACCATGCCCGGCTAAATTTTTTTGTATTTTTAATAGAGATGGGGTTTCACCATGTTGGCCAGGCCAGTCTTGAACTCCTGACCTCAAGTGTTCAAGGCCCGCCTTGGCCTCCCAACGTGCTGGGATTACAGGTGTGAGCCACCGTGCCCAGCCCAGAACTAAATCTTAAAGAAAAAGCCATTGTTGGTAATCTAGTGTCTGCTAGGTCCTATAAGTGGGATCCAGAGATAGAGGGTATTTACTCAGTGCCAGACACTATTTTAATCAGTTCAGAGGAATCATCTCATTTAACCCTCAAAATAGCCCTTTAAAGTCAGCAATAAGATGGTCTCATTTTACAGATGGGGAAACTAAGGCCAAGTGAGATTGGGCCTCTTGTTCAAGATCACAAGGGTGGTCATGTGTGTTGAATGAATGGAGCCCTGCTTCAAGCCGCTTCTCCTCACCTAGGGATCGGGGTGGTGGGTGAAGAGGAACAGTGTACAGTGTCTCTGGGTTTCCCTTTGACCCCAGAAAAAAGTCACAGAAATTCCTACAGAGAAACTTGGATCAGTGCTTTGTTATCTTGGCGTTAAACAGGTGACCTTGAGCGCCAGCTCCGTCCTCAGGTGGGACAATCCTTGGCTAACATCTGGGCCTTGGACAGGGTCTTGGGGGACGGCTCCATTCTGTTCCATGTCAGGTGGGGCTGCTGGCCAGCTGTGGGGGCCTCTGCTCAGTCAGGGGCACAGGTAAGAGGCCAGAATCGTCAGTTCCTCTTTATGGTTTCCCTGATCCACTTCAAGTAGTGGCAGACTTTGGTATAGACACCAGGCTTGGTGGTGTTGTCACAAGGGACGTCACCCCAGGACACAATGCCCTGCAGGATGCCCCCACAGACCAGGGGTCCCCCGGAGTCACCCTGTGGGGAAAAGATGGGGTCTCAGGTTGAGTGAAACCTCCTGGATTCAGTGCATTCATCCTCATCCTAATCACCATTTGCAATCTCACCCCAAACCCAATCCATCTCCATCCCAGGGAATCCCAACCCAACTCATTGGGATTGTCCCGGTTTATCCCAAATGAAGCCAAACCAACCCCAACCCCAGTTCAACACAGCTCAATACAACTCACCCAACCTATGTCCAATCTCACCCTCATGCAACCCCAGTGCAACTGAACTAAGTTAAATCCAACTTAGCCCACATCCTCACCATTCAAAATCAAACCAAACCCATGCCCATCTCAAAATCCAACCTCAATCTTCGTGTCTTCCGCATTCCATATAAAATCTACCTCATCCCAATTCAATCCTAACATATTTCCCACCCAAAATCAAACCAAACCATTCCCATTCTCAGCCCCAACCCATGTCATCTCAAACCAACTATCACATTATCCACCTCAGACAACGCAATCCCCACCTATAACCCCAACTCGAACCTCACCCCTGTTCTAACTTCTCTTCCCACGCCATCTCCAAGCCTAACCCTAGCATCTTCTCTGGCCCAAAGCAAAGAAAATACAACCCCATCCGGACTCCCACACCTGTCTCCATCCCTCTTTTTCCGCCTGAGGGCCCCTCTGGGCTCTGACCTCACAGGATTCTGCGCCTCTGCCCTCCGCGCCTGCACACACCATGGTGTTCGTCAGGCGCCCTGGGTAGCTCTTGTCACAAGACGTGTCCGAGATAATGCTGATGTTGGCACAATGCAACGTATCTGGGAGACTCACTGGGGAGGACAGTGGACTTGGAGCAGATCCATCAGTTCTGGCCCTTGTCCCCCCCGCCCAAGAGCCCTGGAGCATAGGATTCCTTGAGGCCTCGCATCCAGCTCCATCCTTTCACGCACCTTGTGACTGGGGGCTCCGGGTGGTCCCAGGCTCGATGTGGGACACCAGGCCCCAGCCAGACACCACACAGGCCTCCCCCGGGTGGGGGCAACGCGTGGGTAGCACCACGGGGCGCACCTGGGGGGTCAGGTGTGCGGGCCGGACTAGACGCAGCAACATGATGTCGTGGCGGTGGCTGCGCGCTTCGTAGCGCGGGTGTGGGATGACCCGAGACGCGGTCCGTAGTTGCTCTGGGCCATCGCGCTTGCGCAGGTTGTGCTCCCCCAGGCGTACTCTCATGAAGCTGTGCGGGTGAGTGGTTTTCCCGCCAGTGGTTACCCGCAAGTAGAGGACAGAAGGATCAAAGAGTGGGCAGCCCGAGGTCCCCCGACCCTTTAGGAATCTCGACATCGCATTACCTTTTCCCAAGACCCTGAAGCCAAAATGCTCTGAAGTCAGACACACTCCTAGAACTCTGTCCCCTCCAACTACTCCCAGCCCCCTGCTGGTCTCTCCCTGATTCCAGGATCTCACATCCCTAGAACCTGGGCTCAAAAGCAGGAACTAGTCTTCTCCTTACTCCTTCAGAGATCTAAGGCTTTGAAACGCACACTCCCCCATCACCCAGGGGCTTGACATCCAGCCTCCTCGTCTTTCAGAACCTAGGAGTTCTGGCGTCTGCCTCCGTCTTCCCCCAAACCTAGGAGCTCTTACCCGCCACCAGGCTCCCTCAGGACCCTAAGCCCTGCCTTCATACCGGGTTTGGCAGTGGGCCGCAGACAGCACCCAGTGTGGGGAGATGAGGGAAGCGCCACAGTTAAAGCGTCCACGCTCGTAGAGGGCCACTTGCCATGGCTGGGAGTGGGGTGCACACTCGTCACCTTCCAGCGACTTGTCACCATCCTGGGCTGCTGGGAGAAGGGGTAGAGGATGCCTGAGGACAGGGACCTTTGCATTGCCTCCTACACCTTCCTTGCACCCTACCCTAACTGCTATATGCCTATGCCTTTTCCATAACTTCTCAAGATACCTTGCTCTGGTTTTTGTTTTGTTTTGTTTTTAACGGAGTCTCACTCTTTTGCCCAGGCTGAAGTGCAGTGGCATGATTTCGGCTCACTGCAACTTCCCGCCTCCTGGGTTCAAGTGATTCTCCCGCCTCAGCCTCCCAAGAGTAGCTGAGGTGCCTGCCACCACACCTGGCTAATTTTGTATTTTCAGTAGAGACGAGGTCTCACCATGTCAGCCAGGGTGGTCTCAAACTTCTGACCTCAAATGCTCTGCCCGCCTCAGCATCCCAAAGCGCTGGGATTACAGGTGTGAGCCACCACGTCCCGCCTGCCCTGTTATTTACAACCGCTGCCTGTTTTCTCCAAAACTCTAGGCCCCACCCCATTTGCTGTAAGACTCTGGGAGAGACAGGAAGGGGAACAGACCAGAGGGCAAGAAGTCCTCTGTGGTTGGGGGTGGAGACAGGGGCACTGGATGCAGGTTCAGACAGTGGGTCACTTGAAACCAATCCTTCAAGTTCACCAAATTGTCACTGACATCAAACGGATGTGGCCGCTCAGTATGTGTGACACAGCCTTGGCCCCAGAGTCTAGACGTGTCAGCCAAGTTCAGTGTGCAGTGTGAGTCCCAGATGTGGCCACACAAGGTCACGGACATGCATACATGCACATCCAGCTTCCAAACTTAGGTACAGCTATGGACAGGACTGGAAGCTGAAATTCACTTGCAGGCACATGGGTTGCAGCTTCAAGAATCACAGCACAGGCTGGGCACGGTGGCTCATGCCTGTAATCCCAACACTTTGGGAGACCGAGGCAGGTGGATCGCCTGAGGTCAGGAGTTCGAGACCAGCCTGGCCAATATGGTGAAACCCCGTCTCTAATAAAAATACAAAAAATTAGCTGGCATGGTGACGGGTGCCTGTAATCCCAGCTACGCTGGAGGCTGAGGCAGGAAAATCGCTTGAACCCGGGAGGCGGAGGTTGCAGTGAGCCGAGGTTGCTCCATTGCGCTCCAGCCTGGGTGACAAGAGTGAAACTTCATTTCAAAAAAAAAGAAAAGAATCACAGCACAGATGTTCATATGTGTATATGAATGTGGATGGTTAAGACATGAATACACACACACACGCATGCACGAATACACACACACACGCATGCACAAACACACACACAACCGGATATGGTTCAGACCTAAATTCAACATATCTAGTGTGAGTCTTGGCATCCAGTGTCACAGACACTTGCATATAGGGTCTGGACAAAGAAGGGGTCCTTAAGCCTGGGTTCGAATGTACTAGCTGTGAAACTCTGAGTAAGTTATTTGACCTCTCTGTGCCTCTGTTTCCTCATCTGTAAAATGAGGATTGCTGTAAGGCTGAGGTAGGAATGTGTATGTGTGTGTGTGCTTGTGTGAATGTATGGTGAGTGATACCTGGCCCATTGTAGCTACTTAATAAATATTAGTTGTTTTTATGCCAGGTGCGGTGGCTCACGCCTGTAATCCCAGCACTATGGGAGGCCAAGACGGGCGGATCATGAAGTCAGGAGATCGAGACCATCCTGGCTAACATGGTGAAACCCCGTCTCTACTAAAAATACAAAAAATTAGCCGGGTGCAGTGGCAGGCGCCTGTAGTTCCAGCTACATGGGAGGCTGAGGCAGGAGAATGGCGTGAACCCAGGAGGCGGAGCTTGCAGTGAGCCGAGATTGCGCCACTGCACTCCAGCCTGGGTGACAGAGCGAGACTCCATCTCAGAAAAAAAAAAATAAAAATTAAAAAAAAAAATAAATAAATATTAGTTGTTTTTTACAAATGACACCTGGATTTAGTCATAGGGACATACACGTGAAAGTTCAGGTCCATCCTGAAGATGGCCAAAGTAAGTTAGACATCTGCACAGACCTACATATAATAAATAGTTAAGGTTGGCCAGGTGCGGTGGCTCACGCCTGTAATCTCAACTCTTTGGGAGGCCAAGGCCGAGGTGGGTGGATCACCTGAGGTCAGAAGTTTGAGATCAGCTCGGCTAACATTGTGGAAATCCCTGTCTCTACTAAAAAAAAAAAAAAATACAAAAATACAAAAATTAGCCGGGCGTGGTGGTGCGTGCTTGTAATCCCAGCTACTCGGGAGGCGGAGACAGAATTGCCTGAATCTGGGAGGAGGAGGTTGCAGTGAGCCGAGATTGCAGCACTGAACTCCAGCCTGGGAGACAGAGCGAGACTCTGTCTCCAAAAAAAAAAAAAAAAAAAAAGTCAAAGGGAAAACCCCGAGTCACCCACAAGCCGTTTTCTAGAGTCAGAGCTGCAGACACTAATCCAGAAGGCCAGCTCTCAGATGTTGACTTGCTGGTGTCTGGGGCAGCACCCAGACCTGGGGCTGGGCGTTCAAGGTCAAAGACATGCAGCCGCAGCCAGAGGCAGCCAGGACAGGACGTATTTATCCATCTCTGGATCAGCCCCCAAGCCAGATCTGTGGCGTTCAAGGTCACTGATTGGGTTTCACATATGGGGATCTGGTTCATGCATGTGGAGAGAATGTGAATATACAGGGCCTTGTATACCCACTGCGCACATGCATGTACACACACACACACACACACACACACACACAGAATGGCATTATGCTTAAGGACATAATTAGAGACATTCAAGGTCACAGGACCAGGACCCTCTCCACTGGTCAATGGGGTTGTGTCCCCTCGAGGTTGAGGCCATGCACACCCCCACCCACACAGGGGCAGGATTTGCACAGCCAGACCAAATGCCCACACTCTGCCCATCACAGTCAGGAACTGGGCCAAAGGCCCCCGTGAGACCAGGGGAATGCGGATGTGGTAGACAAAGGGCTTAACAAAGGAAGGGTGAGGTTGCCCTCCGAAGGGCGGAGGGTATGGACTGAACAGCTGGGCACCGAGGCTGCACCTGACCAGTCCAAGCCAGAGGAAGGTGGAGGCCCCAGGTGGGCGCAGCAGGCAGGCAGGAGACAGGTAGGTGAGTGCACAGAGACAGCCAGAGGGGAGGCTGGAGGGTGGGGGTCTGAGGGGCCCTCAGGAGTGAGGGTCATTTGTGGCAGAACGTTAATGAAAGTCTACCCCCCTCAATTTCTCCAGAGGAGAGGCATCAGGTTACAATTAATTTCTTGGTGTGTGGCAGCTGAGTTCAGTCTGGAGTTTGCCTGCCACCCAGGGTGACCTTGATGTGGCCATCCCTCTCTGAGCCAGAGCCCCTTCCCTTGTCCAGTGAGGTCGGTGGACGTTGTGTGGAAGCTCTAAGCACCATGCCTGGCTTGCACACCAGAAGGGGCACTACCTGGGCCAGGCTTGGGCTCCTCTCTCACACACAATCACATTTAATCCCCTCGAAGACCCTGTGAGAGACAGGGAGTGGCAAGTGTGGGACTCAAGCTGGAGTCTGTCTGTGCTCTTGACCTTTCAGCGCTTGTGTATTGCTTACTGTGTATGTTACCTCTGTTATGCTATTGAGACCTCACCGTTATTTTCTCAAGCGGTGCTGTCTTATACAGAAGACACTCGAAGACCAGAGAGGTGAAGCAGTTCCCTCAAGGACACACAGCAAGGAAGTGGCTGCCCCAGGACTCAGCTCAGGTTTGTGTAACTCCTGGACCGTGTTCCTTGTCATGGGCAGCGAGAGGCCCCAGGCAGCATAGCGACTCCAGAACAGCAGCACCAGCGCCTGACGGTAAGGGCTTAGGGACATTGGTGCAGGTGGAGGTGGAGGGTGAAGGAAGGGTCTTTAGTGGTCTCTGGGTGACGTAGGGGCTGGCAGATCACGGGCCCAGACATGCATGGGAAGGGGGCACCTGCTCCCACAGACCTGGCCCCCTCCTGGGGCCACCTCACCTGAGGATGCCAGCAGGAAGGAGAGAGTGAGGAGAAGCCACATTGTGGAGGAGGGACCAGGGTTCGGCTGCAGTCTGGGGAGGGAGGGAGAGAATCCAGGTGAGGCAGGACCCTTCTGCCTCCACCAGGATCCCTCCAGACACAGACTTATCCCACCCACTGTTAATAAATCTCGTCTGACCACCGGTAACCTCTCCTGCCAACCCCACTCTGCACTTCTTTCTTGTTCCCCCATCTCTGGAAGGTTTACTCTTCCTCTAGTCACTGGGACAGACCCCATCCCCCCTCCTCCACCTGTCAGCCCCCAGCACCATGCTACCAGCCCCTGGATCTCTCTCCATCACCAAGGACACCTATTCCAACCTCTTTTTTTTTTTTTTGAGACGGAGTCTCATTCTGTCGCCCAGGCTGGAGTGCAGTGGCACGATGTCGGCTCACTGCAAGCTCCGCCTCCCAGGTTCATGCCATTCTCCTGCCTCGGCCTCCCGAGTAGCTGGGACTACAGGTGCCCAACACCACGCCCGGCTAATTTTTTGTATTTATTTATTTATTTATTTATTTATTTTTTAGTAGAAACGGGGTTTCACCATGTTAACCAGGATGGTATCAATCTCCTGACCTCATGATCCACCCACCTCGGCCTCCCAAAGTGCTGGGATTACAGGCTTGAGCCACCGCGCCCGGCCCCCAACCTCTTATCTGACCTTTTGGGTCCCCATCCAGTCCAGTCCCCTCCACCAGCCTGCCCTCCACCCATGACCCCAAAGGATCATTCCACACCTGGAGCTGACTGTGCCCCTCCCCTCCCCTGCTCACCACCCTCCGTGGATCCTCAGCACCACTGGGATAAAGTCCAGCCCTTCAGCCTCAATTTCTTTTTTTTTTTTCTCCTTTTTTTTCT
Organism: Piliocolobus tephrosceles; assembly: GCF_002776525.5. NCBI lineage: Eukaryota > Metazoa > Chordata > Mammalia > Primates > Cercopithecidae > Piliocolobus > Piliocolobus tephrosceles. The sequence continues at coordinate 7,281,524 of NC_045454.1, read as the reverse complement.
TCTTCTTTTTTTTTTTTTTTTTTGTGATGGAGTCAGGCTCTGTCTCCCAGGTTGGAGTAGAGTGGCATGATCTCTGCTCACTGCAACCTCTGTTTCCTGGGTTCAAGCAGTTCTCCTGCCTCAGCCTCCCAAGTAGCTGGGATTATAGACATGTGCCACCACGCTCAGCTAATTTTTGTAATTTTAGTGGAGACGAAGTTTCATCATGTTGGCCAGGCTGGTCTTGAACTCCTGACCTCAAGTGATCCACCTGCCTTAGCCTCCCAAAGTGTTGGGATTACAGGCGTGAGTTGCCTGGCCCCAGCCTCACTCTCAAGGACGTAAGTGGCTTCTTCCCTTCCAGCCCCTCTGCCCAGCTCTCCCATGACCTTGTCCTAGACGCAGCCAGTGCTGCCATTTTTCCTCCTGCCATTTCATGCTCAGGCTGTTCCTCCCACCACATATCCAACGCCATTCCCTTCCAGCCCTGCTTCCTCCTTGAGGCCTTTTCTGACCTCTCCTGAACCTCAGTGGTGCCTCCCCCTGTACACTGGCAGCTCCCGAGGAGCTGGTCTGACTCCACTCTGGGTCTCCAGTACTGCAGGGCCCTGCCCACGAGAGGCCTCAGGAAGCTTTGGGAGTGAATTAAAGTCCTTCTTCCCCATCTCTTCCAAATTCATCTTTGTCCTCTGAGACTCTGCCCCCAGCTCTTCTGGGAGGCCCCAACACCTAACGGATGTCTCCCCTGAATCCCACAGCACCCGTTCTGCCTGCATTACAGCACAGATGCCCCATACTTGCTGAGGTCTGGCCTGTTCTTCTCCCCATCTGGGGGCCTTGAAGATGGGGCTCAGGTCAGGTTCTTTCTGTGTCCTCAGCACTGCCCCGCCTGGGGCCTGGTACACAGGAGGCCTCCGGGAGGTTGTGCTGAACTGACTTGAACCCGTGATCACTCCTGACCACGTTCTTGGCTCTGGTACAAGCGCTTCAGGGACGTCCTCCTGATCCACTCCATCCCCCTCCCTCCCCACCACTGCAGCTCCTTCTGGCCACTCCAGGACATTTTCTTGGTTCAGGTTCAATTTGGGGCGTTGGTAAAGGACACACGGATCTACCCATGCCCTTGACACTCAGTTCTCCCAGGGTGGCTGACGTTTCCCCTTGAGACCAGGGCACAGTGAATCTCCCCTTTGCCCCTCCCTCCAGTCTTGTCTTAAAGCTCTCACCTCCTCCAGGTCCTCCAGCAGCATCTAGGGTAGCTTGGGTGCCAGAAGAAAGGGAGCAGGCACCAGGATGCCTGAATTTATAAGCTCTCAGTCCCAGCTGGGTCTGGGGGTGTGGTGGTGTAGGGTGGGGTGGGAGGTGGCTGAGAGTCAGGTTTACAGGCAGAGACGCCTTGGTGGCTGGTGGGGTGGGAGACTTGGCCTAATGAGCATTTATTAGGTTGAAGTTGTTGTCTGAGTCCACAAGGAGGAATTCTCCACCAGGGGCAGTTCCTCCAGGGGGAGGGGACAGGAGGACAAAAACAGAAATTAGGAGGAGATCAAAAGACAGAGTCTGGAATTTGGGGTCTGGAGTGTGGAAACTGGATCCTAGAGTCACTGTTCTTGGGCTTGGAGCAGAGTTCTGGATCCCGGGTTCTGGATCCAGATCTTTGGTTCTGGATCTGGGTGTTGGATTCCAGATTTGGGGATCTTGAGTTGGAGATTAATGACCTGCAGTCTGGAATGTGGCTTTCAAAGTCTGAGTTCTTGGGCTGGGGTCTGGAATCTGGATCCTGGAGTCAGGTCTTTGAGTGACAGATCTTGAACCTGGATTCTGGATCCTGGGGCATTCGAATCTAGAGCCCAGAGTAGGAGCCTGGAATCTGGTGTTTGGAATCTGGCACTCGAGGCTGGAAACCTTTGCACCTGCTATGAGAAGCCTGGGGCCTAGACTACAAATGGTAGATTTGGGATTTTGAATTGTGGGGTCTGGATTTTTTTGTTTGTTTGTTTTTGAGATGGAGTTTCACTCTTGTCACCCAGGCTGGAGTGCAGTAGCATGATCTCAGATCACTGCAACGTCCGCTTCCTGGGTTCAATCGATTCTTTTGCCTCAGCCTCCTGAGTAGCTGGGATGACAGGCGCCCGCCATCACACCCAGCTAATTTTTGTATTTTTAGTAGAGAGAGGGTTTCACCATGTTGGCCAGGCTGGTGTTGAACTCCTCATCTCAAGTGATATGCCATCCTTGGCCTCCCAAAGTGCTGGGATTACAGGCATGAGCCACCGTGCCCGCCTTGGGGTCTGGATTCTACAGGGTGGATCTAGGCTCTGAGCTTTCAGGGGTAGACTTTGGAGCAGAAAGTCTGGAGTTTCAAATCTGTGTTTTGCATTTAAAAGCTGGACTGTGGCTGCCCAGTGACTCATGTCTTTGAGAGGCCAAGGTGGGAGGATTACTGGAACTGAAGGGTTTGAGACCAGCCTGAGCAACATAGCAAGACCTCATCTCTACTAAAAATCAAAATACATACATACATACATACACACATAAAATTTAAAAAGGCTGGATTGAGAGACAGGGACCTGGTTTTCACAATTCTGAGACTGTTAGAATCTTGACTCTAGAGTCTGAATTTAGAGTCTGGGAACTAGGGTCTCTATTCTGGTCCTGTAGTCTTATTTCTGGGTTCTAGAGCTGGAACTCTGGATTCTGCATTCCAGAGGTTGGAGATCGTCACTGAGATGACCCAAGGCTTTGGGTATTTGAGGCTGGCTTCCAATGTCTCAGAACCCCAGAGGGCCCCAAGCAGTTGTCTAGAGTCTATTTTGGCTTAATTAATGAGGAGGTCCTGAGACAGGAGGGACTGACCTCAGGTCACCAGTGAAGGATGGCACCTGTTGTAAGCGTGGTCTTTCCCCATGTGTGGAGCCATCATCTTTATGGGAAGGAGTCATCACATGGGATTCAGCCATTCTAGAATTATAGGCCCCTGGAATTTCTAGAATATCAGACGTTCAGATTCTCAAATCACAGGCCCTAAGACATTCTGGCAGTCTAGGACACTCTGGGACGTAAGATTTTAGAATAGCCTAAAACCACAGAGCTCTAAACACTCTTGAACCTTAGAACACTGGGCGCTCTGGAGTCCCCAGAAACCTCATGCATTCTAGAACGTCGGGTCTCCAGACATTCTACAAGCCCAGACAGGCAGACATAATAGATTCCCAGGTTGGAAGCTATTCTAGAACTCCTATGTCCCTTTGCCTCCCTCCCCACAAATTCATGCTCAAAGTCTGCGGCCTCACCCTGGGCCACCGCTTCAGCTGAGCAGCCCTGTTTATGAAAAGCGGCTGCAGGCCACTCCCCCGTGCCAAATGCTCTCTTTGTAGGATCTCACTCAGGCTCCGGGCAGCCCCGTGAGGTGGTTGTATTAGTAACCTTATGGCTTCCTGCTGAATATGGAGGAAACTGAGGCCCAGACAGGGGGCAGCACAAGCAAGCCTCCTGCAGAAGCGAGAGGCCACGCGGGAGAGGAATCAGTGTTCCGACTGCGGAACGCCGGGTGGGCCAGTTCGCCGCCCCCCCTGCAGCCGCCTCCCTCTGTTGGGGCGCAGTGGTGACAACTGGAAGGAGCAGAGCCCCTGGGGCTTCCTCGGTGCCAGGTCTGTGTTAAGCGCTTTCCGTCACGATCTCACGTGCTTCTCCTCCTAACCAGCCTAGGCAGGTACTGATGAAGTACCCCTGATACAGACGGGGACACTGAGGGCGCTCCCGCTGCGCGGAACCCAGGCGCGCACCCAGTCTGCGCATGGCTCCCTGGAGGGCGTGCAGCCAGCGGCTCCCGCAGCCCCGCCCCCACGCAGTGACGTCAGCGCCCCGCCCCCGCCCACGGTGGCCGGCTCAGGCCCGCGCGATCGATGTCCTCCTGGACGTGTCCCCGGACGTCCTTCACCTCCACCGCGGCCTGGGTCCCGCCCACCACGGCCTGAGTCCCGCCTTTGCCCCACTCCTCCTCCTCCTGAGAACATTCTCTAGGAGTCTTTCATCAACTCCCGTGGTTCATCCACCAACCACGCAGGTCTCCTCCATCTGACCCTGAACTCCTGCTTGGGCAGCCACCTGCTCCTGTGCGCCCCCCTGCACCAATGTCACTAGGCCCCTCTCACTCACCGAATCCCAACTCATTGCTCTATTTCCCCAAACCCTCCTTCCCTGTTCTTCCATGTTCTCCATCTCAGGGGCAGCGTCACCGACCACCCAGTTATTCGGCCAGACGCCCTTGGCACTGACCTTGCCCCATCTCTCCCCTTATCCCCTACAGCCCATCAGTCCCCAGCCTTGTCTCTTCGGCCCTTGCCTCTCTCTGCCCCGTCCCCTCCTCTCTGTCCCCTTGGCCTGGCTCCAGCCCAGACGTCCTCCTCTCTCTCTGGACCCTCGCCCCTCCTGTCCGGGAGGACAGCCTCCTGTCGGTCACCACGTGGCCCCAGAGGGTCTTTCTGCACTTGGAGCTCGCCCCGCCCCTCCCCTGCTCACAGCCTTCCCTTGCAGCTCCCCGTCACCGCTGTGCAAGGTCCCGGCTTCTCAGCCTGCAGTTTGAAGCCCTTTGAGATTCCCCCGCTGGAACAAGCCTCCCCTCAGACCCCCTTCTCAGGGGGAATGCAGACTGCCCACCTCGGGAGCGGGACTGGACTCGTGGTGCCTGAAGGGGCTCCCCATGAGGTGCTAGCCCTCCTCTAACTTAGTCTCACGGACAAGCTGATGTTTCAGGGCGCTGGGTCTGGATCCAGACAGCATGGGCGCAGATCTCTGTTCTACTACTTACTATTTTGGGAGACCCTGGTAAGTGTCTTTTCTTCTCTGTGTCTCAGTTTCTTATCCTTAAAATCAGAGGATCCTCTCGTAGAGTTTTTCGAGGAGTAACGACTTAGTTTGTGTTAGGAGCTCAGAGCATATAGTAAATTAGGACGATTCATTTATTCTACACATGAACAGATGGGAGTGCGGGGGCCATTGGTGAAGGTCACCCAGGCTGCAGAAGTGGAATCAAGAGAATGGCTCTCGGGGTCCTGGTGCCCCTTGTGGGAAGCGTCAGCTCTATGGGTGTCAGGTGCTCATCTGTGAAATCTTCGGTTGGGTTGGGGTGGAAATGGGAGGGACCTCACAGGGGTTGGATGAGGTCATATCCATGGAACAGGTGTGCAAATCATAAAGTCAGGCTGACGCTTGCAAGACCGGTTAACATGGCATGTGATTCGGATGTGGCCGCTGGAGCCAGGTGGCTCGGGTTTGAGTTCTGCCTCTGTCCCATAATACTGTGCACCCTCAGGCAAGTCACTTAGTCTCTCTGTGCCTCAGCTGCCTCACTATAAAGTGGGGGTAATAATTGCTCCTCCTTCTTCTGTAGGAGCGTTTTGTGGTATTCATGCTTGAAATCTGTGCCTGGCACTGAGTGAGTGCTGGGCCATTATCAGTCTGTTCTATGGCCCTTGGGAACTGAACGCTGGGGAGGAGTGGTTGTGTGGGGTGTTTCTCAGATGACACAGTTGGGCAGCAGCAGTTCGGGACTGGAAGAAACCACTGTGGTTTTATTTTTTATTATTTTTATTTTTAGACAGAGTCTCCCTCTTTTTGCCCAGGCTGGAGTGCAGTGGTGCAATCTCGGCTCACTGCAACCTCCACCTCCCGGGTTCAAGTGATTCTCCTGCCTCAGCCTCCTGAGTGCTGGGATTACAGGCACCCACCACCACACCCAGCTAATTTTTTATTTTTAGTAGAGATGGGGTTTCACAGTGTTGGCCAGGCTAGTCTTGAACTCCTGACCTCAAGTGATCCACCCGCCTAGGCCTCCCAAAGTGTTAGGATTACAGGTATGAGACACCACGCCTGGCCAGAAGCCACTGTTTTGATCTCCCAGATGTGGTATCTTTTTCTGAATCCCTGTGACCCCTTTATCAAGACCCCTGTTTTAAAGATGGGGGAGCTGAGGCCCAGAGAGAGGAAATGGATGTGTGAGACGCTGGTATGAGAGTGTGACATCAAGCAAAGAGAATGCCACACGCAGACGAGTTCTCTGAGACTTTGTTTCCTGGGCTGTGCTGGGAGATGCTGGAGGGGAGGAGGCTGAAAAACCTGCATCTTCTCTTCTTTCGTCCTACCAATAGGTGGCACCAACTGTGCATTTGTTCATAGGAGGTTTGCTTCTGGGTCTGAGGGAGGAGGGGCCGGGGGCCTGGACTCCTGGGTCTGAGGGAGGAGGGGCCGGGGGCCTGGACTCCTGGTTCTGTGGGAGGAGGGGCTGGGGGCCTGGACTCCTGGGTCTGTGGGAGGAGGGGCTGGGGGATCTTCGGGAGGGGGGGCTGGGGCCCGGACTCCTGGATCCCGCACTCTGGGGCTGGGAGAGAAAGGCCTGCCCTGCCTGCTTCGTCCTCTGTGTGTTCCACCCCCACCCATAGACCTCTTCTCCAGAGTCCTGAGCCCCCAGCCCACTTTTCAGCTCTGTCCTCCTCCCTTTCTGGAAGCTTCCCTTCTGCGTTTGTTCATAGGAGATTTGCTCCTGGATCTGGGTCTAAAGGAGGAGGGGCTGGGGAGTCTGAGGGAGGAGGGGGCTGGGGGCCCAGACTCCTGGGTCTGAGGGAGGAGAGGCTGGTGCCTGAATTCCTGGGTCTGAGAGAGGAGAGTCTGGGAGCTGGGATTCCTGGTCTGAGGGAGGCGGGGCTGGGGTCCTGGACTCCTGGGTCTGAAGGAGGAGGGGCTGGGGGGTCTGAGGGAGGAGAGAGCTGGGGAGATATGTCTCTTCTCCCTGCCGTGACTGCTGCTCACTTTCCCCACGTCTGTGTTTCTGCTCCCCTCTCCCCGTGATCCTGTCAGCTTCTTTTAGTTTTTATTTTTTAGAATTGGGGTCTTGCTGTGTTGCCCAGGCTGGAGTGTCATGGTGCAATCACAGCTCACTGCTACCTCAAACTCCTGGGCTTAAGTGATCCTCTGGTATCAGCCTCCCGAGTAGTTGGGACTACAGGTGTGTGCCACCATGCCTGGCTAATTTTTAATTTTTTTTTTTTTTTTGTAGAGATAGGGTCTTGATATGTTGCCCAGGCTGAGATTGTTTGTAAAATGTCGTGGAACACCCCACCTCCCAGTGCGGGAATGCTGGCTGTTGTATTGCCAAGAATGATGTTTATTGCAGCACTATTCCCAATAGCTAAGATCTGGAAACAACCTAAGTGTCCATCAACAGATGAATGGATACAGAAAATGTGGTGCATATACACAACGGAATGCTATTCAGCCATCAACAAGAATGACAGCCTGTCATCTGCAACATCGATGGAACTGGAGGTTATGATGTTAAGTGCAGTAAGACAGGCACAGATGATAAACTTCACAGGTTCTCATTTATTTGTGGGAGCTAAAAGTTAGAACAATTGAGTTGCCGGGTGTGGTGGCTCACGCTGGTAATCCCAGCACTTTGGAAGGCTGAGGCGAGTGGATCACCTGAGGTCGGGAGTTCAAGACCAGCCTGGCAATGGAGTGAGACTGTCTCTAAAATGAATGAAAAAAAAGCACATGGATTGGGCGTGGTGGCTCATGCCTGTAATCCCAGCACTTTGGGAGGCTGAGGCAGGTGAATCACTTGAGGTCAGGAGTTTGAGACCAGCCTGGCCAACATGGTCTCTACTAAAAATACAAAACTTAGCCAGGTGTGGTGGTGTGTGCCTGTAATCCCAGCTACTCAAGAGGCTGAGGCAGGAGAATCGCTTAACCTGCGGCGGGCTGGAAGTTACAGTGAGCCAAGATCACACCACTGTACTCCAGCCTGGGTGACAAGAGTGAGACTCTGTCTCCAAAAAAAAAAAAAAAAAAAAAAAAAACTGGGGCTGGGTTTTGTATCCCAGACCAAATGCCTGCACTTTGAATGCCTGGTTGGGAAGCCTGAGATTATCCCGTGGGGAAGCATCGAGAGTGTGAACTGAATGCTGTTAGGAGACAATTATCCATGGCTATCTTACCTTTCTGCCTGTCTCCTGAAAAAGGTATTAGCCACTTTTTAGTTCCGGACTGTCTTTTTACGGATGTTTCTCTAGAGCATCAGAACATGTTTGTTTACTGTCTTAGACAATAAAGATAATGTCCTTCTATAATGATTTATTTATTGGCTAGGATAGTAAATACAGTATGTCCTTCCAGGGCAGGTGGATCAGCAGTCCAGGATGACAAAGATAATATCTCCCTGAGGTCCAAAGTCAGGCAGATTTCCTTGCATCTCCCTTATAAGATTGAAGATCTGTAAACACATGTAAACAGAGGTTCCCCAGCATTGACACGAACCACCGTGAGCACAGCATATGCCTGAGCCACTCCGATCATCCCTGTAGGACCTGGGGTGCAAGGTGAGCCCATTTGAACATGAACCTCAAGCTACCTGCTGTGCCATGAGTCATAAAGTCCTTTGTCTCTGACCCGGAGTCTTTGTGTGCTCTGCCAATAGTTTCACTGGATACAAAATTCTTGGCTGATAATTGTTGCGTATGAGGAGGCTAAAGGCAGGACCCCAATCCTTTCTAGGTGGTAGGGTTTTTGCTGAGAAATCTGCTGTCAATCTAATAGGTTTCCTTTGTAGGTTACCTGATGCTCCTTCATCTTGACTTTGGATAACCTGATGGCTATGTGCCTAGGTGGCCATCTTTTTGTTTTGTTTTGAGATGGAATCTCACTCTGTCGCCCAGGCTGGAGTGCACTGGCACGATCTCGGCTCACTGCAACCTCCACCTTCCGGGTTCAAGCGACTCTTCCGCCTCAGCCTCCTGAATAGCTGGGATTACAGGCACGCACTGCCACACCCGGCTAATGTTTTGTATTTTTAGTAGAGATGGGATTTTACTGTGTTAGCCAGGATGGCCTCAATCTCCTGACCTCGTGATCCCCCTGCCTCAGCCTCCCGAAGTGCTGGGATTATAGGCGTGAGCCATCACGCCTGACCAGTGGTCATCTTTTTGTAATGAATTTCACAGGCGTTCTTTGAGCTTCTTGTATTTGGATATCTAGATCTCTAGCAAGGCCAAAGAAGTTTTTCCTCGATTATTCCCCTCAAATATGTTTTCCGAATTTTTAGATTTCTGTTCTTCCTTGGGAACATGAATTATTCTTAGGTTGGTCGTTTAACATAATCCTAAACTTCTTGGAGGTCTTGTTCATTTTTTTAAAATTCTTTTTTCTTTGTCTTTGTTGAATTGGGTTTATCCAAAAGTCTTTTCTTTAGGCTCTGAAGTTCTTTCTTCTACTAGTTTGATTCTATTGCTGAGATTTTCCAGTGTATTTTGCATTTCTCTCAGTGTGTCTTTCATTTCCAGAAGTTGTTATTGTTTTTGATTTGTGCTATTTCTCTGGAGATTTTTCTGTCTGTATCCTGTAACACTTTTTAAATTTCTTTAAGTTGGTATTCGCCTTTCTCTGGTGCCTCCTTGAGTAGCTTAATAATCGATCTTCTGAATTTTTTTTCTGGCAATTTCAAAGATTTCTTTTTGGTTTGGATCCATTGTTGGTGAGCTAGTCCTTGGTTGCATTATTTTTTAGTGTTCAGGTTTTGTGTTGGTTAGCCTCCAGCCAGGAGGTGACACTTTCAAGACAGCATCAGCTGCAGTAGTACAGGGAGGAAAATGGCTTGCCCTAGGGTCACCTGGATAAGCATTCGGGTTTCTCAGATGGTGGATGGGGCCAGAGAACTTCCACGAGATTATGTCCTTTGTCTTTGGCTACCAGGGCAGGTAGAGAAAGACCATCAGGTGGGGGCAGGGTTAGGTGTGTCTAAGCTCAGACTCTCCTTGGGTGGGGGTCGCTGTGGCTGCTGTGGGGGTCTACTGTGGAATATATCAATAGATATAGTTAATTGTTGGGAGCAGGCCCCCCAAAATCTGGCCATAAACTGGCCATAAACAAAATCTATGCAGCACTGTAACGTGTTCATAATGGCCCTAAGGCCCAAGCTGGAAGGTTGTGGGTTTACAGGAATGAGGGCAAGGAACACCTGGCCCGCCCAGGGCAGAAAACCACTTAAAGGCATTCTTAAGCCACAAACAATAGCATGAGCGATCTGTGCCTTAAGGACATGCTCCTGCTGCAGTTAACTAGCCCAACCTATTCCTTTAATTCAGCCCATCTCTTTGTTTCCCATAAGGAATACTTTTAGTTAATTCAGTATCTATAGAAACAATGCTAATGACTAGTTTGCTGTTAATAAATACGTGAGTAAATTTCTGTTTGGGGCTCTCAGGTCTGAAGGCTGTGAGACCCCTGATTTCCCACTTCACACCTCTATATTTCTGTGTGTGTGTCTTTAATTCCTCTAGCACTGCTGGGTTAGGGTCTCCCCGACTGAGCTGGTCTTGGCAGTTAATATAAACAAAAATCCAAGGAAGGCCCTCAGTAATTTTTTTTTTTTTTCTGATGGAGTTTTGTTCTTGTTACCCAGGCTAGAGTGCAGTGGCACAATGGTGGCTCACTGCAACCTTTGCCTTCTGGGTTAAGGTGATTCTCCTTCCTCAGCCTCCTGAGTAGCTGAGATTACAGGTGCCTGCCACCATGCCCAACTAATTTTTGTATTTTTAGTAGAGATGGGGTTTCACTGTGTTGGCCAGGCTGGTCTCACACTCCTGACCTCAGGTGATCCACCTGCTTTGGCCTCCCAAAGTGCTGGGATTGCAGGCATGAGCCACCGTGCCTGGCCCAATAATTCTTTTCTTTTCTTTTTTTTTTTTTTTTTGAGACAGAGTCTTGCTCTGTCACCAGGCAGGAGTGCAGTGGCACAATTTCGGTTCACTGCAATCTCCGCCTCCCATGTTCAAGTGCTTCTCCTGCCTCATCCTCCTGAGTAGCTGGGATTACTGGTGTGTGCCACCACACCCAGCTATTTTTTTTTTTTTTTTTTTGTATTTTTAGTAGAGAGGATTTCACCATGTTGGCCAGAATGGTCTTGATCTCCTGACCTCATGATCTGCCCGCATCAGCCTCCCAAAGTACTAGGATTACAGGTGTGAGCCACAGTGCCTGGCCCCAGTTCAATAATTCTTAAGAGTGTAAACATGTCCTGAGATGGAAAATGTTTGAGAACCACCATTCTAGACATTTGCCTGAATTCTAGAGTGTAGGAGTACAGAACCTGGAGCTGGGTTTCTGGAGCCTAGATTCTAGGATTTGGAGTTGAAATCTGAGGCTTGGCTGTAGCAGTGTGGGGCTGGCTTCTGGAACACAGATTGGACATGCTCATCTGCTGCTTGGAGTTTACTATTTGCCCTGAATCCTAAAGTCCGCCCTTGAGGGGTCTGGAATCTATTATCTTTAGTTGAACACCTCCAGGCTGGGTTCTGCTTTGCAGAGCTGGATTTTCTTTACCAGTGACCTGTTCTGACATTTCAGCTTCACATAGAGTAGGCCACCTCATGGTACTGTTTTCAACCAATGAACCAAATGAATCATTAGAGCCCTTTCTTTTTTTTTTTTTGAGACGGAGTCTCGCTTTGTCGCCCAGGCTGGAGTGCAGTGGCCGGACCTCAGCTCACTGCAAGCTCCGCCTCCCGGGTTCACACCATTCTCCTGCCTCAGCCTCCGGAGCAGCTGGGACTACAGGCGCGCACCACCGCGCCCGGCGGTTTTTTGTATTTTTTAGTAGAGACGGGGTTTCATCGAGTTAGCCAGGATGATCTCTATCTCCTGACCTTGTGATCCGCCCGTCTCAGCCTCCCAAAGTGCTGGGATTACAGGCTTGAGCCACCACGCCCGGCTAGAGCCCTTTCTAATTCCCCTAACTGCAGTGTTAAACCCAATATTTCTGTTTAGTGGGTCCATATTAATAAATTCAGCCTGATCTAACTTTATATTCCTTCTACCATTATTCTACACCCACCCTAAACATGCATTCCCACATATATTTCTTGGATTTCTCTATATATAGTGGGTAATCCTGGCTTTGCCAATTTCTGGTGACCTAACATCTCTGCGACTCATGTTATTCTACTTTAAAGTGGAAATAATAACAGTTCCTATACAGAGTTTAGGGCTTCCCAAGATGACCCTCCATTGTGACGTCAGTTGAGATTCCAGGAGAGTCTGAAAGATCATCCTCAAGGTTCAGTGGTTTGCTAGGATGCTTGTGGTTGTGGTTGCTTATAGCAAAAGGATACAGATGAAAATCTGGCCAGGGAAGAGGTGAATGAGGCAAAGACAAGGAGAACGCAAAGTGCAAAGCTTCCAGTTTTCTTTTCCTAATGACATCATGGAAAGCACTAACATCTCTGAGCAATGATCTGTGACAATATTCACAGTGTATTATCATCCAGGGAACTCAACTGAGCCTTGATGTCCAGAGATTTTTTGGGGGGCTCCCTCACACAGACATGTTGACCATCTTCATGGTTGACTTTTAGTATCCAGCCCCTCTAGAAATCTAGCTGATATGGTGTGGCTCAAAACCTTCAGCATAAATCACAACGTTAGACTATCTGGTGTGGCCCAAACCTTCAGATGAACAAAGGCACTCTAATATGGTAGGATATTCCAAAGCGTTATAGATGACCTCTTGCAAAGAAAAAGAAATGGAAAAGAAAAAGAAAGAAAGAAGAGGGGAAAAAAAAAAAAAGAGATGATGTCTCAGGCTCTGAGGGTAAAGGCCTGAGGTCTTTGGGCGAGGTCAGTCCTCTGTTGCACAGTCTCCCTCATAGGGTCATTGTGAGGATCAAATGTGGTCACGTGCATGAGGCACCAGCACATGCCTGGTTTTAAGGAGTCCGTGTAAGTGTATGCTTGCACTGCTGAATGGTTGGGATGTGTCAGGCGTTATCTTCAGCACTTACAGATGCTCATCTAATCCTCACAGCATCACTATGGGGTGGGTATTACTGGCCTCATTTGACAGAGAAAGCAGCTGTGGCTCAGAAAGGGGGGACCACTAGACCAGGGACACTCTGGATGCTGGAGACTCCAGAGACCACGACCACTCACCAACTGCAGAGAAATTAACTGTGACCTGATGTCCTTGTCCTGGAGAGGGTGGAGGTGGACCTTCACTAACCTCCTACCTTGATCCTCTCTTTTAGGGCTCTTTCTGACCTCCACCATGATACTAGGATCCCACTGTATTCTGTACCCTTTTGCCTCTATGAACCCCACTGCCCACTGCATCCAGCTGGGTCCCCTCCTATCTCCATTCCCAGCTGGCCAGTGCAGTCTCAGTGCCCAACTGTTTGTCAGTAACTCTGAAGGGGTTGACATTTTACCCACATGCAAACAAATAAGCTAACCTGCCAGAGTTTTGTGAATGCTGGCAAAGTCCATGAGACTCCTGAGTCAGAGACAAAGGATTTTACTGCTCACAGCTCAGCAGACAGCATGAGGTTCATGTTCACATCAGTTCTCCTTGCCCCCCCAAACCTTGTAGGGTGACCAGAGCAGTCCAGGTGGATGCTGTGCACACAGGGTTCACTGGTGAGAAACCTGAGATGAGGAATCCTCAATCTTTTACTGGGACAACTTGCAAACCTGCTCAGCCTTTGTCCCTGATGAAGATATTATCTTTATGATCTTGGATTGAAAACAGACCTACTCTGGAGGAACATATTGTATTTATTGCTCCTGACAGTAAACAAATCTGTTGTAAGAGACATTATCTTTATTATCTAGGACAGTACGCAATCCTGGATCTGAGAGAGATATCATCTTGCAAGGATGCCTGCTATACAAACATTCTTGAAAAGACAATCCAGAAAAAAAAGGCACCTTTTTTTTCCGTCTTTGCTCAGAAGACACACAGATACATGACAGAACCATGGAGAATTGCCTCCTAACACTGTTCAGCCACAGCCTTCCACCCTTGTCTGCAGGACAATCTCAACGTTCCACCATTAAATACTTTTTCTATCACATCCCGCTTCTTTATGCCTAACCAAGGTTCTGAGTCCCGATCCTGATTGCGTCTGGCAGCACTCCACTGCCAAATCCAGAATAAGGCAGTGCTCAGGATCCTGAAGGGGCATGGCTGGGGATCAGAACTTCTGGGTTTGAGTGAGGAGTGGGTCCAGCCTCTTGAATTTCAAAGGAGGAAGAGGCTGGAGGTGAAGGTCCTGGGGGAGGGATACTGTCAGTTCTGAACTCTTAGGTCAATGAGGGAGGAGACTGGTAAGATCCCAGCTCCCGAGGTACTGATGTGAGAATGGCCTAAGAATCTCATATCCTCAGGAAGAAGGTGCTGGAATCCTGAGGGGTAGAGTTCTGGTGTATATTTGTGGCTTGAGTCCCTCCTTGGCCCCTGAAGGGCAGAGGCTGGAACCATTGGCTCAAGGGTTTGGGGTGATAGTAATGGGATCTCTTGATTCCCCAAGAGTCCGAGGATCGAGGGTTGCCCATTCTTCCATCTTGCCACCTAATCCTTGCTCCACTTGAGGGTATCACCAGCCCTTCTAGCTCCATGAAGGTGCCCCGGGTCAAGCACAATCTGCGTATGAGCGATGTCCCAGAGTCCTTGGGTGTCATCCACTCATCATCCAGCATCCACACTACGAGGGTGTGGCCAGCGCCATGACATCATGTTACTGCGACTATCTCTGCAGCTCGCCTCTCCAGCCACCTGCCAACCGTACAGCTGCCGACATCCTCCTCTGGTGGGAGTGGCCTGCATGGTGCCAGGCTAGGGCCTGGTGTCAGACAGGGAGCCTGGAACCATAGGGATCTAGGACTTGATCCAGGACTCAAAAGTGCTAGAGAAGGGCTGTATGTCACCATCCATGAAATCCCAAGGGCTTCTGGGTGGAGGGCACAGGGACCTGAACTTATGGGTCTTCCCCAAGTCCACTGCTCTTCCAAGTGAGTCTCCCAAATACGAGGCACTGTGCCAGCATCAGCCTTATCTCCACCACATTGTGTAAAAGGGACTACCAAGGACCCTGATGAACACCATGGTGTGTGCAGGAGTAGGGGGTGAAGGCACAGACTCCTGTGAGGTCACAGCCAAGGGAGCATCATCACGGGTGGAGAGGAGGCTCTGGACAGGCTTGAGAACTGGGATGTGGTTGTATTTGGTTTTCTTTGGTTAGATGTGCTGGGTATAGGAGTGGAGCATGAAGACCAGTTAGAATGGAGGGTCGGATTGGAGTTGGGTTGGAGATGGGGTAAAATTGTGCTTGGGATGAGTTTGGGGTTGGCACTGTGGAGGTGGTTTAGGATGCCATGGCTTTGGGATGGAAATAGATTTGTTTTGGCATTGGCTCAGAAAACCGTGGGGATTGAATTGGGGATGAGGCTGGGTTTGATTTTGGAGGTAGAAGACATGGAAGTAGCTATCAGATTTGACAGTGGCCATGAGTTTTGTTTGATGGGGAATCAAACAACAAGGGAAGACACAAGGGTTGGCTTGTTAGGTTAAGTTGTGTTGGGTTGATGGGGTCGGGGCTGTGTATGATGCAGTTGCATTGGTTTGTATTAAATTGGGTTGGGTCAGGTTTTGATTGAGGATGAGTTGAGGATATGCTTAGGGACACTCGATCCGTGAGGTTCTCACTGGAGTGGAGACAAACTTCCTTTCCAGGATGAATCCAGGGAAGCCTTAATTCACGTGCGAGGAGGTCAGGCCACTGGCTGAGTATATCCTTCCACTCTAGCCTGTAAGATGGTCTTAAATTGTGATTATCTATATTCACTTCTGTCTCCCTCACAGTATTTGGAGTTTATCTGATCACTCAGCTAGAAACAGGGGAAGATTTTGTCAAATTCTTCTTCTTTTTTTTTTGAGACAGAGTCTCACTCTATTGATTGCCCAGGCTGGAGTGCAATGGTGGCCAATCTTGACTCACTGCAAACTCACTGCAAACTCCCTGCAACCTGGGAGAGGCTCACTGCAACCTCTGCCTCCTGGGTTCAAGTGATTCTCCTGCGTCAGCCTCCCGAGTAGCTGGGATTACAGGTGTGCACCACCGCGCCTGGCTAATTTTTGTATTTTTAGTAGAGACGGGGTTTCACCAATGTTTGCCAGGCTGGTCTCGAGCTCCTGACCTTGTGATCCACTGCCTCAGCCTCCCAAAGTGTTGGGATTACAGGCATGAGCCACCGCGCCCAGCCACTTTTGTCAAATTCTTGAGTCACAGTTCGGGCTGGATCAGGTGAGCTACTCTGGTTTTATTGAACAGCTGAAATAACTAACTTTTTGGAAATTAACGAAATCTTATGGAGTTAACAGCGGAGGTACCAGGGCTCTTAAGAGTTCCCGATTCTCGGCCGGGCGCGGTGGCTCAAGCCTGTAATCCCAGCACTTTGGGAGGCTGAGACGGGCAGATCACGAGGTCAGGAGATCGAGACCATCCTGGCTAACACGGTGAAACCCCGTCTCTACTAAAAAAATACAAAAAACTAGCCGGGCGAGGTGGCAGGCGCCTGTAGTCCCAGCTACTCGGGAGGCTGAGGCAGGAGAATGGCGTAAACCCGGGAGGCAGAGCTTGCAGTGAGCTGAGGTCCGGCCACTGCACTCCAGCCTGGGCCACAGAGCGAGACTCCATCTCAAAAAAAAAAAAAAAAAGAGTTCCCGATTCTCTTCTGAGACTATAAATTGTGGTTTTGCATGCCACCTTTATTATTTTTTTTTAATCAAGGTTTCGTTCTCCCTCTATTTCAATGGCGTGATCACAGCTCACTGTAGCCTTGAACTCCTGGCCTTAAGAGATTCTCCTGCTTCAGTCTCCCAATAGCTAAGACTACAGTGGTCCATCACCGTATCTAGGTAATTTTTAAAGTTTTTTTGGGCCGGGCGTGGTGGCTCATGCCTCTAATCTCAACACTGTGGTAGGCCGAGGTGGGTGGATCATGAGGTCAGGGGTTCCAGACCAGCCTGACCAACATGGTGAAACTCTGTCTCTACTGAAAAAAAAAATACAAAAGTTAGCCAGGCATGTTGGCACACACCTGTAATCCCAGCTACTCAGGAGGCTGAGGCAAGAGAATCACTTGAACCTGGGAGGCAGAGGTTGCAGTGAGCCAAGATCGTGCCACTGTACTCCAGCCTGGGCAACAGAGTGAGACTCTGTCTCAAAAAGAAAAAAAATTTTTTTTTTTTTTTTTTTTTTTTTAGAAATGGATCTTGCCTTGTTCCTCTGGTTGGCCTTCAACCCCTGGCTTCAAGCGATCCTTCTACCTTGGCCTTGGAATGTGTTGGGATTACCGGTGTGAGCCACTATGCCTGACCTGTCATTTAATCTTGAGGTGCATAAACTGGCTCCTGAAGGCTAAGTATCTTATTGGAGAAGGGGCATTGGATTTTGCATGAGGGTGATTCTGACCTGGGAGGGCAGGTCAGCAGACATCTTTCTGTTGCACAGATAGAGTGCACAGGCCTGGAGAACAAGGAGTTGGGGGTTATTGGAATTTCACGTTGTTTGACGGACATTGGATCTTGAAATGCTAGGGAACTTTGGGAGACTCATATTTCTGAGTTAGAGTATCTGTGGACCACAAGATCTTTTTATGATGACAGTAGCAATGTATGTGTGGAACTGGATTCTAGGTTGGAAGTGCAAAGAAAAGAGAGTACTGAATGCCAAGACATCTATTTCAAGAGCATGAGAAATAAAAGTTCTAGTTTCTGGGCTCAGAGTGGTACAGGGATCAGGGAGTCTCACAGTCCCCTGGGTGCTGGTATTTTAGGGCACATTGGGTCTTGGAGTGCAAAGGATCTAGGCATGTGAGGCTTTGTATAAAGAATCGGGGACTGTACCCATCCCCTGTTTCTATTTCATCCCGGGCCTGTCTCCTCTGCCTTTGTCCCCTAGATCAAGTCTCCATGAGCTACAGGGCCTGGTGCATCCAGGGTGATCTAGTAACTGCAGAACAGCCAGTGCTGGTTCTCCCTCCCCTTCCACAGCTCTGGGTGTGGGAGGGGGTTGTCCAGCTTCCAGCAGCATGGGGAGGGCCTTGGTCAGCATCTGGGTGCTGGGAGGGCAGGGGCGGAGTCCTGGGGAATGAAGGTTTTATAGGGCTCCTCGGGGAGGCTCCCCAGCCCCAAGCTCACCGCCTGCACCTGGAGAGCTGTGTCACCATGTGGGTCCTGGTTGTCTTCCTCACCCTGTCCGTGACGTGGATTGGTGAGAGGGGCCGGGGTTGGGGGGATGCAGGAAGGGGAGCCAGCCCTGACTCTCAAGCTGAGGCTCTTTCCCTCCCACCCAGCACCCCAGCCCAGACAGGGTGCTAGGCTCTTTTCTGTCTCTCCCCGTCCCACTCCAAACCTATACCCCCAGCCCCTCCATATTGCAACAGTCCTCACTCCCACACCAGGTCCCCACTCCCTCCCACTTACCCCAGAACTTTCTCCCCATTGCCCAGCCAACTCCCTGCTCCCAGCTGTTTTACTAAAGGGGAAGTTCCTGGCCATCTCCGTGTTTCTGTTTGTGGGGCTCAGAACCTCCAAGGACCTCTCTCGATGCCATTGGTTCCTTGGACCCTATCACTGGTCTGCCTCCTGAGCCCCTCAGTCCTACCACAGTCTGCTGACTTTTCCCATTCGGCTGTGAGTGTTCAACCCTATCCCAAAGACTTTGATGCTTGGGCTCCCCATCTTGCCCTAGGACACCCAGATGCCAACCAGACACGTCCTCCTTCCTAGCCAGGCTATCTGGCCGGAGACAACAAACGGGTCCCTCAGTCCGGCAGTGGGACTCTGAGAAGTCCCCATTCCCTGACTCTTAGCTCCAGCCTCTTCATTCAGTGGCCCACCTTTTCCATAGGAAAAACACGAGGATCCCCAGCCACAACGGCCAGCTCTCTGATTCCCTAAATCTGCATCCTTTTCAAAACCTAAAAATAAAAACAGAAACGGAAAAAACAAACAAACAAACAAAAACTCACTCAGGCCAGAACTGTTTTCTCAACCTGGGACTTCCTAAACTTTCCAAAACCTTCCTCTTCCAGCAACTGAACCTTGCCATTAGGCACTTATCCCCGGTTCCTAGCATCCCTTATCCCCTCAGAATCCACAAATTGTACCAAGTTTCCCTTCTCCCAGTCCAAGACCCCAAATCACCACCAAGGACCTGATCCCCAGACTCAAGATATCGTCTGGACGCTGTCCTGTGTCTCCTACCCTGATCCCTGGGGTCACCTCTGCTCTCAGAGCATGGAGCCTCCCCACCAGCCCCAGCCACCAACCTGCACACCCGGGGAAGAGTGACAGAATTCCCAGCCTTTCCCAGCTCCCCCTGCCCATGTCCCAGGACTCCCAGCCCTGGTTCTCTGCCCCCATGTCTTTTCAAACCCACATCCTAGATCCCTCTCCTATCCGAGTCCCCCAGTTCCTCCTGTGAACCCTGATCCCCCTGATCTAGCACCCCCTCTGCAGGCGCTGCACCCCTCATCCTGTCTCGGATTGTGGGAGGCTGGGAGTGCGAGAAGCATTCCCAACCCTGGCAGGTGCTTGTGGCCTCTCATGGCAGGGCAGTCTGCGGGGGTGTTCTGGTGCACCCCCAGTGGGTCCTCACAGCTGCCCACTGCATCAGGAGGTGAGTAGGGCCCTGTAGTCTGGGGAGGGGGTGTCTGTGTCCCAGAAGAATAACAGCTGCACATTTCCCCCAGGGTAACCTCTAAGGCCAGCCTTGGGACTGGGGGAGAGAGGGAAGGTTCTGGTTCAGGTCACATGGGGAGGCAGGATTGGGGCTGGACCACCCTCCCCATGGCTGCCTGGGTCTCTGTCTGTGTCCCTCTATGTCTCTCTGTGTCGCTTTCATTATGTCCCTTGGTATCTGGCTTGGGTTGTGTCTCTCTGTGTGACTATTTTGTTCCCTGTCTCCCTCTCTTCTCTGTCTTCAGTCTCCATCCCTCCCCCTCTCTCTGTCCGTCTCTAGTCCCTCTCCAGCCAGTGTGTCTCACCCTCTATCTCTCTGCCAGGCTCTCTCTCTGGGTCTCTGTCTCCCCTATGCCTTCTCCCTAGTGAACACACACACAGAATGGGCGTGGGGGGACCCTGAGAAAAGGAAGGGCTTTGGCCGGGCGCGGTGGTTCCCACCTGTAATCCCAGCACTTTGGGAGGCCGAGGCGGGTAGATCCCCTGAGGCCAGGAGTTCGAGACCAGCCTGGCCAACATAGTGAAACCCCATCTCTACTAAAAATCCAAAAATGTAGCCAGGCGTGGTGGCACGAGCCTGTAGTCCCAGCTACTCAGGAGGCTGAGGGAGGAGAATTGCTTGAACCTGGGTGGTGGAGGCTGCAGTGAGCTGAGATCGCGCCACTGCACTCTAGCCTGGGTGACAGAGGGAGACTCCACCTCAAAAAAGAAAAAAAAAGAAAAGAAAGAAAAGAAAAGAAAAAGAAAAGAAAAGAAAAGAAAAGGAAGGGTTTTGTCCTTTGTGTGTGTGTGGGTATGAGGAGGCCTCTCTCCATTCCTTCTCCAGGACATCCCTCCACTCTTGGGAGACACGGAGAAGGGCTAGTTCCAGCTGGAGCTTGGATGGGCAATTGAGGGAGGAGGAAGGAGAAGGGGGAAGGAGAACAGGGTTTGGGGGAAAGGACCCTGGGGAGGGAAGCGGCGGGGAATACAGCGTCGGGCCTGCAGGCGATGCTACCTACCCACTTGGAAACCGATGCCAAAGCCGCATCTACAGCAGAGCCACTCTGAGGCCTCCCCTCCCTGGCGGTGCCCACTCAGCTCCAGTCTCTCTCCTTTTCTCTCCCACACTCTATCACCCCTGGCTTCCTCTCTACTTATTTCTCACTCTTCCTTGACTTCCTGGTTCCCTTTCTCATTTGTCTGTTTCTCACTTTCTGCCTGGTTTTGTTCTCTCTCTTTCTCTGGCCCCTGTCTGTTTCTCTATGTTTCTGTCTTTTCTTTCTCATCCTGTATGTTTTTGGCTCAGCTAGTTTCTCACTGTTTTCCCCTCTGCCCTTTCATTCCCTCTGTCCTTTTACACTCTGTCTCTTTTGCTTGGTTTCTCTGTTTCTGTATCTGCCTTTCATCCTATCATACTGCTCATTCCCAACCCATTGTCTGTATTTTTGGCCCTCACTGTGTCTTCCCCAACCCCGTGCTTTTCTTGCAGTTTCTTTCTCTTTTGGAGCCTCCCCCTTGCTCCTCTGTCCCGTCTCTCTTGCCCCATCATCCTCGCTCCTCATTCCTGCATTTGCTTCCTCCCCAGCAACGGCGTGATCTTGCTGGGTCGGCACAACCTGTTTCATCCTGAAGACACAGGCCAGGTATTTCAGGTCAGCCACAGCTTCCCACACCCGCTCTACAACATGAGCCTCCTGAAGAATCAGTTCCTCAGGCCAGGTGACGACTCCAGCCACGACCTCATGCTGCTCCGCCTGTCAGAGCCTGCCGAGATCACAGATGCTGTGAAGGTCCTGGACCTGCCCACCTGGGAGCCAGCACTGGGGACCACATGCTACGCCTCGGGCTGGGGCAGCATCGAACCTGAGGAGTGTACGCCAGGGCCAGATGGTGCAGCTGGGAGTCCAGACACCTGGGTCTGAGGGCGGAGGGGACAGGACTTCTGAGTCTGAGGGGGGAGGGGGCCAAGGAGCCAGGTGGGGTACGGCCCACAACAGTGTTTTTTCCTGGCCCGTAGACTTGACTCCAAAGAAACTTCAGTGTGTGGACCTCCATATTATATCCAATGATGTGTGTGCGCAAGTTCACTTTCAGAAGGTGACCGAGTTCATGCTGTGTGCTGGAAGCTGGACGGGCGGCAAAAGCACCTGCTCGGTGAGTCATCCCTACTCCCCAGATCTTGAGGGGAAATGTGAGTGGGGACCTTAATTCTGGGCTGGGGTCCAGGAGCCAACCAGGCATCAGCTTTCCCTGTTCCCCAGCTGTAGCCACGCCCCCTCCCTGTGCATCTCCTTTCCTCCTTCCCCCTTCCTTGACTCCCTCAAGGCAAGAGGTGATTCTTACGGCACAGCTCATGTGTCCCTGCATTCAGCACACGGTTACTAGGCACCTGCTATGCGCCCAGCACTGCCCTAGAGCCTGGGAAGCAGCAAAGAGCAGCCTCTCCCCTCTGCGGCCCCTGTGCCGGTGAGGGGCATAGACAGGAACAGGGACCACAACACACAAATGCTGGAGGGTGTCAGGAGGTGAAAGGGTCCTGGGGCAGGGAGAAGGGGTAGGGAGTGTGACTGCGAGGGGACGTCCTGCAGAAGATGGGAGTGAGCAAACACCTGCCGCAGGGGACGGGGGAGCCATGCGGCACCTGCGGCAGCAGAGGGAGCAGCACCTGCCCAGGTCTGGGAGGAGGGTCCTGGAGGGCGTGAGGAGCAGCGAGGGGGCTGCGTGGCTGGAGTGAGGGATCAGGGACAGGGGGCGAGATGGCCTCGCACAGGGAAGAAAGGACCCCTCCTGCAAGGCCTCACCTGGGCCGCAGAAGGACACTGCTTTTCCTCTGAGGAGTCAGGAGCTGGGGATGGTGCTGGACAGAAGCGGGAAAGGGCCTGGCTCAGGTGTCCAGAGGCTGCTACTGGCCTCCCTATGGGATCAGACTGCAGGGAGGAAGGGTGGCAGGGCTGTGGGTGGAGTGATGATGGGGCTGACCTGAGGGTGGTTCCAGGCCTTGTCCCCACCTGGGCCCTCACGCAGCCTCCCTCACAGGCTCCTGGCCCTTAGTCTCTCCCCTCTGCTCCGTTCTCCACCTGGCCCCAGTGGGTCATTCCGATCACTGAACTGACCATGCCAGCCCTGCTCACTGCCCTCCACGGCTCCCCAGTGCCCTGGAGAGGAGGTGTCTGGTCAGAGAGTAGTCCTGGAGAGGTGGCCTCTGTGATGAGCCACGGGGGCAGCATCCTGCAGACGGTCCTGGCCCTCATCCCGCTGACCTGTCTGCAAGGACTGTCCTCCTGGACCCTCCCCCCTGCACAGGAGCTGGACCCTGAAATTCCTTCCCCATCGGCCAGGATTGGAGCCCCTGTCCTCTCTATTGGAATCCCTGCCCACCTTCTTCTGGGAGTCGGCTCTGGAGACCTTTCTGTCTTTTCCCAAAGCTGGGAACTGCTCTCTGTGATGTGCCTGTCCAGGTTTGAAAGACAGGATTGCCCAGGCAGAAACTGGGGCTGACCTATCTCACTCTCTCCCCACTTTTACCCTTAGGGTGATTCTGGGGGCCCACTGGTCTGTAACGGTGTGCTTCAAGGTATCACGTCATGGGGCAGTCAACCATGTGCCCTGCCCCAAAAGCCTTCCCTGTACACCAAGGTGGTGCATTACCGGAAGTGGATCAAGGACACCATCATGGCAAACCCCTGAGCACCCCGTCAACTCCCTACTTGTAGCAAAAAAAAAAAAAAAAAAAAAATCCACCTCAAGTTCTGGCATCACTCGGCCGTTCTAGACACCAGGCACTTGGAACCTTGGAAATGACCGGGCCAGGGCTCAAGCCTCCCCAGTTCTATTAACCTTTGTCCTCAGGTGTGGGGTCCAGGGTTGCTAGGAAAAGAAATCAGCAGACACAGGTGTAGACCAGAGTGTTTCTTAAATGGGTGTAATTTTGTCCTCTCCGTGTCCTGGGGGACACTGGCCATGCCTGGAGACATCTCACTCAGTTTCTTTGAGGACCCAGATGGGATGGGGTGTCTGTGTTGTTTGTGGGGTACAGAAATGAAGGAGGGGTGGGGTCCACACTGAGAGAGTAGACAATGACACGTGCTGGAGGCTGTGCATGAAGCACTGAGCAGAAGCTGGAGGCAGAACGCACCAGACACTCACAGCAAGGATGGAGCTGAAAACATAATCCACTCTGTCTTGGAGGCACTGGGAAGCCTAGAGAAGGCTGTGAACAGAGGAGGGAGGGTCTTCCTGTGGCATGGGATGGGGATGAAGTAAGGAGAGGGACTGGACCCCCTGGAAGCTGATTCACCATGGGGAGAGGTGTGTCGAGGTCCCCCAGACAACCCTCAGATTTGATGATTTCCTAGTAGAACTCACAGAAATAAAGAACTGTTATACTGTGGTTTATTCTGGTTTGTTACACTGACAGGAGACACACTGAAATCAGCAAAGGAAACAGGCATCTAGGTGGGAGTGTGGAGAAAACAGGGAAAAAGTTTCAGTTGTTTTCTCCCAGTGGGGTGTTGTGGACAGCACCTAAATCACACAGAAGTGATGTGTGACCGTGTGTATGAAGTATTTCCAACTAAGGAAGCTCACCTGAGCCTTAGTGTCCAGAGTTTTTATTGGGGGTCTGTAGGATAGGCACGGAGTACTGGAATAGCTGACCTTAACTTCTCAGACCTGAGGTTCCCCAGAGTTCAAACAGATACAGCATGGCCCAGAGCCTCAGATGTACAAGAACAGGCATTCATCATGAATCACACGGTTAGCATGAATCATCTGGCGTGGCCTGAGGCCCCAGGTATACCAAGGTACCTGGGCCGAATATTCCAAGCGATTAAATGTCATCTCCCAGGAGTTATCCAAGGGTGAGCCCTGTACTTGGAAGGTTCAGGCTTTGAGCAGTGCAGGGCTTCTGAGTCAACCTTTTACTGTACAGGGAGTGAGGGAAAGGGAGAAGATGAGGAAACCACCTGGGGATCTGGTTCTGTCTTGTTGTCAAGTGGACCATGGGGCTATCCCAAGAAGGAGGAATTCAGAAATAGGGGAAGGTCGAGGAAGGACACTGAACTCAAAGGGGATACAGTGATTGGTTTGTTTGTCTTCTCTTCACGTCATTGGTGCTGAGGAATTTCCACCCTGAGGTTATGAAGGTGTCTGAACACCTAACACATAGCACTGAAGATATGAGATCGACAAGAGTTTCTTAGCCACAGAGCTTCACAGCCTAGGGCAGGAGGACACCGTACACCAGGCAGGATGACATGGGAATTGCACTCAGGATTGGCTTGAAGCAGCAAGGACTGTGGGAGGTGGGCTTTGTTGTAACAAGAGGGCAGGGTGAACTCTGGTTCCTGTGGGGGAATGTGATGGTCTTGTTACAAATTTTTCAAGCTGGCGTGAGGACTTTGTGGAGGGCGGCTGCCCCAACTGATAAAGGAAGTAGCCTGGTGGGGGCCTTTCCCATTGTGGGGGTGCGGGATATATCTGGCAATAGAAACCTTTAAGACCCTTTCAGTTACAAGTACTGAGGCAGCAAATAAGATGGAATCTTATTTTCTGACTTTATACTGCATGAGTGTGAAGATATATTTGATTCTGCACAGGAGTTGAGGGAAAGGAGGGGAGGAGGAAAGTTTCTTCAGGTCTGGTTTGGTCTTGTGATCCAGGGGGCCTTGGAGCTCTTCCTGCAACATGGGACTGTTTTTTATTTTATTTTATTTTATTTTACGTTTTATTTTATTTTATCTTAAGTTCTGGGCTACAGGATGTGCAGCTTTGTTACATAGGTAAACGTGTGCCATGGTGATTTGCTGCACCTATCAACCCATCACCTAGGTATTAAGCCCAGCATGCATTAGCTATTTTTCCTGACTCTCTGACTCTCCCTCTCCCTGACTCCCACAACAGGCCTCAGTGTGTGATGTTCCCCTCCCTGTGCCCATGTGTTCTCATTGTTCAGCTCCCACTTGTAAGTGAGAACATGCAGTGTTTGGTTTTCTGTTCCTGTGTTAGTTTGCTGAGGATAATGGCTTCCAGCTTCATCCATGTTCCTGCAAAGGACCTGATCTCATTCTTTTTTATGGTTGCATAGGAATTGTTTTTACAAATCCAGTTGCTATTGTATTTAACTACAAGTTAATCTAATTAGCATACTAAAAGAGATTAGAGAAGACATTAGGTACATTGAATGAGATAATATATAAAATAGGACCAAGGTGAAATATTAGGTAGGAAAAGTATAATAGTTGAAAAAAGTAAAAAAAAAAAAACACAAGCATGAGTAGCAGAATGGAAAAGAGGTGAAGAACATAATAGGGACTTTTTAGACCAGACTGAAGGACAGAGACAGAACAATTTTAAGGAACTGCTAAACCATGTGAGTGTTAGAAGTACAGTCAATGACATTAAAGTCTCAGGAGGAGAAAACAACAGGAAAGGAGGAAATATGTGAGTAAATTAGTATAGACGTGTCTGATGGATTTTAAAGTATTTGAAAGACCTCAGATCAAAGGATACATACCGTGCCATTGAAGAGGAAGATGGAAAAGCCAAGAAACCAGAAGACAGTTAGAAATTTCATTGGCAAAGCTTAAATGTTAAAAGTCCTAGAGAGAAAGGATGGCAGAAATATTGGAAGGAAAGAAGGTGGAACCTAGAATATAAATTCATCCCAACAGTTTGGTAGTGTGCACCTGTAGCCTTTTCTAGATAATACCCTATTGTCATACATTGCCTAAGGGAGTGTAAAATGGTCTCCTTATTTATTTATTATTATTATTTTTTTAATTTTTGGGATGGAGCCTCCCTTTGTCTCCCAGGCTGGTGTGCATTGGTGTGATATCACTCACTGCAACCTCTGCCTACCTGGTTCAAGCAATTCTCTTACCTCAGCCTCCCAAGTAGCTGGGATTACAGGTGTGCGCCACCACACCCGGCTCATTTTTGTGTTTTTTTGTAGAGACAGGGTTTCACCATGTTGGCCAGGCTGGGCTCGAACTCCTGACCTCAGGTAATCCGCCTGCCTCGACCTCCCAAAGTGCTGGGATTACAGGCGTGAGCCACCACCTCCAACCACTTTATTTATTATTATTATTTTTTTAAAATGTCAGCTTCTATTTGAATTACAAGGGGCATGTATATACGATTGTTACATGGGTATATTGAACTCAGGTAGTGATCATACTACCCAACAGGTAAGTTTTCAACCCACTCGCCCTCTTTTCCTCCCCATTCGAGTAGTGTGCAATGTCTGTTGTTCTCACGTTTATGTCTATATGTGCTCAAGGTTTAGCTCCCACCTGTAAGTGAGAACATGTGGTATTTGGTTTTCTGTTCCTGTGTTAATTCACTTAGGATTACGGCTTCCAGCTCCATTAATATTGCTGTAAAGGATACGATTCATTTTTCATGGCTGTGCAGTATTCCGTATTGCATATATACCACATTTTTTTTCTTTTTTTTTTGAGACAGAGTCTTGCTTTGCTGCCCAGGTTGGAGTGCAGTGGCATGATCTCGGCTCACTGCAAGCTTCACCTCCTGGCTTTACACCATTCTCCTGCCTCAACCTCCCAAGTAGCTGGGACTACAGGCGCCTGCCACCACATCTGGCTATGTTTTTTTTGTATTTTTAGTAGAGACGGGGTTTCACTGTGTTAGCTAGGATGGTTTCCATCTCCTGACCTCATGATCCACCCGCCTCGGCCTCCCAGAGTGCTGGGATTACAGGCGTGAGCCACCACGCCTGGCCCATATATACCACATTTTCTTTGTCCAGTCCACCACTGATGGGCAACTAGGTGGATTCCATGGTTTTGCTATTGTGTGTAGTGTGGCAGTAAACATATGAATGAATGTATCTTTTCGGTATAATGATTTGTATTCCTTTGAGTATACAGTCATTAATAGGATTGCTGGGTTGAACGGTGGCTCTGTTTAAAATCCTTTGAGAGTTTTCCAAACTGCTTGCCATGGAGACCAAACTAATTTACCTTTCCACCAACCGTATATAAGCATTCCCTTTTCTCCACAGCTTTGTCATCATGTTTTCTTTTTCTTTAAAAAAGAACATTTTATTGTTTTCCCAGGGTACATGTGAAGGATGTGCAGGTTTGTTACACAGGTAAACGTGTGCCATGGTGGTTTGCTGCACCTATCACCCCATTACCTGGGTATTAAGCCCAGCATGCATTAGCTCTTTTCCCTAATTGCTGTCACCACTGCCCACCTTCACCGTGACAGGGCAAACAGACAACCTACAGAATGGGAGAAAAGTTTTGCAATCTATCCATCTGACAAAGGTCTAATATCCAGAAACTACAAGGAACTTAAGCAAATTTTTACTTTTTTTTTTTTTTTTTTTTGAGACAGAGTCTCACTCTGTCACCCAGGCTGGAGTGCAGTGGCCGGATCTCAGCTCACTGCAAGCTCCGCCTCCTGAGTTCACGCCATTCTCCTCCCTCAGCCTCCCGAGTAGCTGGGACTACAGGCGCCCCCCACCACGCCCAGCTAATTTTTTTGTATTTTTATAGAGACAGGGTTTCACTGTGTTAGCCAGGATGTTCTCGATCTCCTGACCGTGTGATCCGCCCGCCTTGGCCTCCCGAAGTGCTGGGATTACAGGCATGAGCCATCGCGCCTGGCCGGAAATTTGTACTTTTTAATAATACTCACTCTGACTGGCGTGAAATGGTATCATTGTGGTTTTTGATTTGAATTTCTCTGATGATTAGTGATGATGAGCATTTTTTCACGTTTGTTGGCTGCTTGTATGTCTTTTGAGAAGCGTCTCTTCATGCCTTTTGGCCACTTTAATGGGGTTATTTTTTGCTTGTTAGTTTAAGTTCCTTATAGATTCTGGACGTTAGACCTCTTATTGGATGCATAGTTTGTGATTTCTGTCTTCCCTTCTGTAAGCTGTCTGTTTATTGATGGTTTCTTTTGCTGTGCAGAAGCTCCTTAGCTTAATTAGGAACCGCTTGTCAATTTTTGTTTTTGTTGCAATTGCTTTTGGGGACTTAGTCATAAATTCTTTGCCAAGGCCTGGATCAAGAAGAGTATTTCCTAGGTTTTCTTCTAGAATTTTGAGAGTCTGAATGTAAACATTTACATTTTTAATGCACCTTTAGTTAATTTTTGTATATGTGAAAGGCAAAAGTCTGCTTTCATTTTCTGTTCTCTCTCTCTCTCTTTTTCTTTCTTTCTTTCTTTTTTTTATTTTTTGACGGAGTCTTGCTCTGTTGCCCAGCTTGGAGTGCAGTGGCATGATCTTGGCTCACTGCAACCTCCGCCTCCCGGGTTCAAATGATTCTCCTGCCTCAGCCTTCTGAGCAGCTGGGATTACAAGCACCCGCCACCACGCCTGGCTAATTTTTGTATTTTTAGTAGAGATGGGTTTTCACCATGTTGGCCACACTGGTCTCGAACTCCTGACCTCAAGTGATCCACCCTCCTGGGCCTCCCGAAGTGCTGAGATTACAGGTGTGAGGCACTGTGCCTAGCTAAGAATGTCATTTTCTAAGACGTCCAAGAACCTCAAGATACTTTGGGACCTTGAGAAGGGAGGAATTCATACAGGTATTACAAGCACAGCCTAATGGCAAATCTTTGGCATAGTTTGGCTTCTAGCCTTTAGGCTTTTAAAAGTCGAATCCAAAATTTTTTATAAAAGTTCCAACTGGCCGGGTGCGGTGGCTCAAGCCTGTAATCCCAGCACTTTGGGAGGCCAAGACGGGGGGATCACGAGGTCAGGAGATCGAAACCATTCTGGCCTACACGGTGAAACCCCGTCTCTAATAAAAAACACAAAAAACTAGCGGGGCGAGGTGGCGGGCGCCTGTAGTCCCAGCTACTCAGGAGTCTGAGGCAGGAGAATGGCGTGAACCCGGGAGGTGGAGCTTGCAATGAGCTGAGATCCGGCCACTGCACTCCAGCCCGGGCAACAGAGCGAGACTCCATCTCAAAACAAAACAAAACAAAACAAAAAAAGCAAACAAAACAAACCCCCCAAAACCAGAGATTTCTGGAGAAATTGTGGGAAAAGCATATGTGAATGGTTTTCCCGTGTGTAGGTACTGCAGGGCACTGGGAAGGGTGGCCACATAGGAAAAAGTCTCTATTCTCAGGGATCCTCTATTCCCTCCTGCAGAGGTTCAGGATGGCAATGGGCAGGTGTGGGAAGGGGTGAGATAGAGACTCAAGAAAGAGAGAGAGAGATGGGCAGAGAGATGGGGGCTGGGACACACAGTGACAGAGATGGCCAAGAGAGATGCAGAGAGAAACAGAGACGGGGAGACACAGAGGCAAGGAGACAGAGAAGAGAGAGGGAGATCAAGGACCAAAACACAGCCACAGAGAGACACAGCAGAGCTATATACCAAGAGACACAGAGAGACCAGATGGACCGAGATATGGTGAGAGACCGAGGCAGCCTCCAGGGGAAGGTGGTCCCCAGTGCCTGTTCATGCAACCTGAAACAGAACCTTCCCTGTCTCCCTCTGTCCCCAGCCTCATCTGAGGGGAAATGCCCAGCTGTTATCCCTGTGGGGCACAGACACCCCTGCCCAGACCCCAGGTTCCCACTCACCTGGTGATGCAGTGAGCAGTAGTGAGCACCCACTGACATCCCTGCACCGGAAGTTGCTGAAATGGTGCGACCCTGCCAGGGTTGGGAATGCTTCTCACATTCCCACCCTCCCACAGTCTGGGACTGGATGGCAATCACAGCATCTGCAGAGAGAGTGCTGGGTCAGGGAGGGCAGGCTTGGCAGGAGGGGCCAGAAACTGGGCTAAGAGAGGGAGCTGGGCTGTGGGTTTGAAGGGACCTGGGGGCAGAGGACCAGGGCTGGGGATCCAGGGACACAGAAGGGCCTGAGATTCTGGACCATTCCATGGGGTCATGGGTTGGGGGCTGTTCCTTGTGGGGAGACTCTGCTCTGAGAGCAGGGCAAACCCCAGGAATTAGGGTAGGAGACATGAGACATTGTCTGGAGTAGGTGTTGGGTTGGGAGCAAAGTATGTGCGGTGATTTGGGGTCTTGAACTGGAGGGTAGGAGGCTGTGGTGGGGAGGTAAAGGATAGAGTGCTTGTGGGTTTATGAGATTCTTGAGTCTGGGATGTCTTGCTCCTATGGACGGGGGACATTTTCCCAAGTTAGCAGTTTTTTCAGCCAAACCAGCTAATCTGATGCTATGCCCATATCAGGGTGGCAGGAAAAGAGTCAGGAATGGGGACCTAGGGACAGACCCCTGATCCAGTCCTGGAGGCTCCTCCCCTTCCTGGTCAGCACTCTCTAAAGACAGTGTGTCTCTTCTCTACTGGTTCCATGTCTCTGCCATTAGCTTAGATTCCATCTTCTTGTCCTTGTCCTTCTGTCTCCATTTTCGCCTATCTCTTTGCATGTGTGTATTTGTGTGTGTACATCTTATTTTTTCTGTTTCTCTAAAAATCCTGTCTGAGACAACTTTTACTAGTTCTTCTAGAGGAAGGAAGTCTCAAAGATGAGCTTTCTGAATTAGTTCTGGCATTTCTAGTTTTTGGAATTGGTTCTGTAATGCGAATAAATTTAAAGGCACCAGTAACTCTATTTTCAGTAATACAAAGAGAAACAAAAGTCCATGGTGTGATGTGGCAATAGAGGTATGCAAAATATCACCACTGGATAGTCCTAATCAAATAAAGGGGCAATGTCCAGGGTGATCATGTATATGATACTTTAGAATATTTTTTAAAGTAACAAGCATAATGAAATTGGATGATTGCTTCTAGTTGTGTTGGCAAAAGTGGAAAAAGAAAAGAATGAGCACAGAACTTTAAATTTCCAGATCTCAGACTGAAGAAATAATCCAAAGTTGCTATGTCTGTGACCATGTTGAAAGAAACCTTTATTTCCTGTAGCCACAGAGCTGAGATTTCTGAAAATTAAACCTAGAATCTTACTGTGTGAGTGGCTGAATTACAGTGCTATCTAAATCCTCAGCATACATGCTGTCTGCCACTAAAGTGAAGGCATAATTGGAAAGGGCAGGGATCCCAAAAGTTGGAATGAAGACATATGGGAAGACTCTGATTATGGTCAAGAGACTGGGGGAAGGGTCTAGTTAGAGGACGTGGCCTGAGGCTTTAAAAATGAAGATCCAGGATAGAAAAGATTCTATCCATTTAAAAATGAAGATAGAATGTGGCCAGTGTCTGGCAGGATGTGGGGCACTTGGCATCTATCCTGGTGCCTGAGGAAGCAGTGAACTCTCCCAAGAGGGAGAATCCAAGAGGAAGAGCATGTTAGGGAGGAGGAGAGACAAATGGCAAAAGGACATTTATGATGCCACAGGTGGGATGAATTTGTGTCTGGAAGGATGCAAGTAGGGCCAAGAAGGTTCAGCTTCAGCTTGACTTACATTGCCGCCAGAAAAGTTCAACTCAGCCTTGTTCCCTCTTCTGTCATTTGGCTGCACCCAACTGGGGCCCCTCCTAACTCCAAGGGCCAAGAAGGTTCAACTTCAGCTTGGCTTACACTGCCCTCAGAAAAGTTCAACCTAGCCTTGGTCCCTGTTCTGTCATGTGGCTGTGCCCAGCTGGGGTCCCTCCTACCTGCCACCCTTCTATCTCTAGCTGGATAGGTGCAGCCTTAGTGCCCAACTGTTTGTCAAAAACTCAGAAGGGGCTGATATTTTGCCAACTTGCAAACAAATAAATTAGCCTGCACAGTTTTATGGATACTGGCAGAACACACTGGATTCTGGATCAAAGGCAAAGGACTTTATTACTCACAGCACAGAAGGCAGCATAAGCTTTGTGTTCACATCAGTTCACCTTGACCCTAAGTCCCACAGGAATGATCAGAGAAGTTTAGGAGGATTCTGTGCACACGGTGCTTTGACGCACGGCTGAGACACCTGAGCTTAGGAATCCTGAATCTTATAAGGGGACTATTAATGTTTGTCCAAGAGGAAGACACATTCTTCGTTATCCCGACCACAAACAGACCTGCTCTGGAGGAACATATTATATTTATTGTACTGAACACTAAACAAATCTGCTTGAAGGGACACATTATCTTTATTACACTGGTCGGTAATCAAAGCTGTTTTGTTGAAAATACCGTTTGCAAGATTGCTTGCTAGCCAAACATCCTTGACAGTCCAGAACGATTTTTTTTTTTTTTTTTGCTTTGAAGACATGTAGAAACATGAAAGGCCCATGGAGAATTTTCTCTCAGAATCATAATGTAAATGCTCTAACCTTCCCTGCAAAACAAGCTTATACTTTCTTCCTTATACCCCTCGTCTGCCACATCTGTTACCCTAGCCTCACCAGTGTTCTAGGCCCAGTTCCCCATGATGGCAGGAAAAATACGGGGATCTGATCTGGATATCCCCTATTGTTGCTGCCCCATTGTTGCCGTCTGTTTACGTGTGGATTTGATGTTGAGGGGACATATCCACGTTTCCTAGTGTAGAGGCTCATGGTCTTCTGACTGTGAACAGTCCATGTTTGGTACTTGTGAGTAGTGCAGTTCTGCGTGTGTGTGTGTGTGTGTGTGTATGTGCATGCACATGTGTATGTGGTGGGTGTGCAAGGCCCTACTGTCCACTACCTGCCCACACATGTGAGCCATGTCCCCATATGGGAAAACTGAAGAGTAGCCTTCAACACCAAGTGTCTGACTTGGGGGACAATCTAGAGACAGATAAATCTTTTCTTGTCCCAACTGCCGGTGTCTCCAGAATATGTCTTTCCCCATAAATGCCCACCTCTGTGTCTGGGAGTTGTCTGGAATCTAATCTATGAGCCTGTATTTGAATATCTGGCCCTTGGTGTCTGTAACTTTGAATTACCACTAAGTGGCTTTATGGATGAATCACAGTATTAGCCTTGACTAACTTTATCTGGGTCTGTACATATGTCAGATTTTGGCCGTGTTTGTTTTCACAGTCTAAACAGCCACATGTACGTACTATAACTAAGTCATGTGTCCTTGGTTAAAATAACTGATATTTATTACTATGCATTACAGTTACTGTGTGCCAGCCATTATCATGCACACCCATACATATGCTTATACACAGAGACACATTTTTCTATTTAAGTCTTAAGAAAACCCCCATGAACAAATGAGGAAATGGAAAGACACTGAGGTCAAATAATTTTCTCAAAGATTCAGAACCAATATGTTTGATCCCAGGTGGTCATACTTTTGCATACAACCACCATACTATAGACCCATGTCTGTGAATTGGTTTTGGGGGACTACTCAGGATATGTCCCCTCAAAGTCAAACCTGACACTGCATATCAGTGTCTCTCTCCTGTGTACCTTTACTAAGGCCCCCACCTTATATGTTCAGACCTTGTGTGCAAGTGTGTGCATCTGGAACATTGGGTCCAAAAGCTCACGTGTGTGTGTATGTGTGTGCGCGCGCGCATGTGTATGCACACGTACACCCATGTCTATTTTTTTTTTTTTTTTTTTTTGAGGCAGAGTTTTGCTCTTGTTGCCCAGGCTGGAGTGCAATGGCACGATCTTGGCTCACGTCAACCCCTGACTCCTGAGTTTAAGCGATTCTCCTGAGTCAGCCTCCCAAGTAGCTGGGATTACGGGCATGTGCCACCATGCCCTGCTAATTTTGTATTTTTAGTAGAGACGGGGTTTCTCCATGTTGGTCAGGCTGGTCTTGAACTCCCAACCTCAGGTGATCCACC
This sequence comes from Piliocolobus tephrosceles, assembly GCF_002776525.5. Lineage (NCBI taxonomy): Eukaryota > Metazoa > Chordata > Mammalia > Primates > Cercopithecidae > Piliocolobus > Piliocolobus tephrosceles. The sequence continues at coordinate 7,247,306 of NC_045454.1, read as the reverse complement.
CGCGTTGGCCTCTTAAGGTACTGGGATTACGGGCATGAGCCTGTAGATAGGAACAGAGACACAGAGACACTGATACAGAGACACCAAGACGAGGGCTGGGGGAGACAGAGTCAGAAAGCTAGGATGGGGAAGATGGAAACGCAGGCACAAAGAGTTCTCAGGGTCAGAGACTCTGAAAGGTACGGAGGTGGAAAGGTGTTGACAGCAAACACAGCGTACAGCCTATGTGCCCAGGCATTGTTCTAAGCACTTGACATGCAGTAATTCACTTTCATAGGAACTTTGCCTGGAAGATTGGTTATTAGCCCCATTTCACAGAGTTAAGTAGCAGAGAGGTTAAGTAACTTGCCGAAGGTCACACAGCTATCAGTGGTTTATTCCATTTTCACTGCTGAATAGGATTCCATTGTATGGATACACCGCAGTTTATTTGTCTACTCACCAGTTTATGGAACATCTGTCACTGCTTTAACACTGCAAACGTCCCTCTCCCCAATCTGCCTTATCATTTAACTCATTGTATATGATTTGTACGAATTTACAATATTATATTAACACATATAAATGTATATCTAATTTGTGATTTATTTTACTGGGTCTATTTTCTATTGTTTGTATCTCTCAGCTACAACAAGGGCAAGGATCTTTGCCAGTTTTGTTCACTGGTTTATCCAAAGCCCCTGAAACAGTGCCTGGCACATAGTAGGTACGTGATAAGTACTTACTGAATAAATGAGAATGAGCGGATGGCCACAAACTATTTCTGTCACTGTATTTCTCAGTTGAGCTTCTCGATCAGGGTACTGCCTGTCTGACTGTTTCCGTCTGCCATTGAGACAGACAACTAACACACACACACAGTCACTCTCTCTATCTGTCTCCCTGTGGTTGACACTCTCTCCATCACTCTTTTCTGTCTCTTTCAGTAGATCTCTCACTGGAGAGATCTCTGGGTCTCTGGAGGGTGGTTGGGGTCTTGTCAGGGTTCTGGAGTTGGGAATCTAGAGCAGAGGAATGGAGTTTGGAGCCTGGGTCTGAGGTCTGGAGTCAACCTTCAGCATCTCCGGTTTGTGCTGTGGAATCTAGAGCTTGGAATCTGAATTCTGGGATTTTGGGGTTTGGAGTGAAGCATCTGGAATTTAGACCAGACATCAGTAAACTATTTCTGTAAAAGTTCGGAAAGTAATTATTGTTAGGCTTTGTGGGCCAGACAGTCTGTGCCGTAATTGCTCGTTTCTGCTGTCCCAGCATAAGAGCAGTCATAGACAACCCATGAAGGAATTAATCTATGTTCCAACCAAATGTTATTTACAGAAAGACACAGCAGCTGGATTTGGCCTGCAGGTGTAATTTATTTACTTTTGATTAAACTGAAACCTGGAAAATGGAATCCAGAAATGGAAGTCTTGGTTCTAGAGTCCAAACACTGGTCTGATGTCTAGAGTTTGGACCACCAGTCTGATTTCCAGGAAGATGAAGCTCAAAGTCTAGGATCTGAATTTGGTGACTGAGATCTTCATTTTGGAGTTAAGATTCTTTGTATGTAGATCACAAAAGACTGTCACTTCATTGCAGGACAGTTTAGCCCTGAAATTGGGGTTTAGCCCGGGAGGGTTCTTGGCTTCACCCAGGAAAGGATTCAAGGGATCATGCAACTGCACTCCAGCCTGGGCAACAAGAGCGAAACTCCGTCTCAAAAAAAAATAAGCATATATATATATATATATATATGTATATATGTATATGCATATATTTACCATTTCTACTTGAAGTCATGAAAATGTCCTCCTAAATTATGTCCTAAGAGTTTCATTGTCTTGCCTTAATTAGGTCTAATTTACATGGAACTGATTTCTGTGTGTGGTATAAGGTAGGATTTCAATGCCATTTTTTTCTATACGGATACCCAATTTTCCCAGCAATACTTACTGAAAAGACATTTTCTCCACTGCTTTGCAGTGTGATTTCTGTTTCATATAAAGTGCTTATAAATGCATAGATCTGCTTCTGGCTCTGGGTTCTATTCTATTGGTATGTATGCCTATGCCTGTGCTAATATCACAATTTTCATAGTAAGTTACAAGTAGAAAAGGCTTCCTACCTTGCTTTTCTTCGAAAGTGTGCTGGCTGACATTTGCCCTTGCCCTTTGCTCTTCTTTATAAATTTTAGAAACAGTCTGTCAGGCTCGAGAAAAAACCTACTGAGATTTTGGTTTGGATTGCATTGAGTTTTAAAATAAATTTGGAGATAATTCTCATCTTTAAAACATTGAGTTTTCTCCTCCGTGCACATGGAACAATGTATCTCTCCATTTATTTTGGTCTTTCTTTTCTTTCTCCCCTCCCCTCCCCTCCCCTCTCCTCCCCTTCCCTTCTCTTCTTTCGAGATGGAGTCTTGCTCTGTTGCCCAGGCTGGAGTGCAGTGGCGTGATCTCAGCTTACTAGTGTTGCCTCCCCAGTTCAAGGGATTTTCCTGTCTCAGCCTCCCGAGTAGCTGGGATTACAGGCATGAGCCACTGCGCCCGGCCTTTGGTCTTCTTTAATATCTCCCTATAGTATTGGATATCTTTGAAGGCTTATTTTTAGGGTCTTCATGGATTTTACATTTTTAGAGTTTTTAAAAAATCTGTGGCAATTACATAGAAATGCAGTTGATTTTTTATTGATTTGCTTCCAACAATCTTGCTAAATTATATGATTATTTCTTTTTTCTTTTCTCTCTTTTCTTTTCTTTTCTTTTTTTTTTGAGACAGAGTTTTGCTCTTGTTGCCCAGGCTGGAGTGCAATGGCATGATCTCGGCTCACTGCAACCTGCGCCTCCCAGGTTCAAGCAATTATCCTGCCTCAGCTTCCCGAGTAGCTGGGATTACAGGCATGACCCCCACACTCGGCTAATTTTGTATTTTTAGTAGAGACGGGGTTTCTCCATGCTTAGGCTGGTCTCGAACTCCTGACCTCAGGTGATTTGCCCGCCTCGGCCTCCCAAAGTGCTTGGATTATAGGCGTGAACCACCGTGCCCAGTCAATTATATGTTTATTTCTATAATTGTGTGTTGATTATTTGGGGCTTTCTGCATTCACAATCATATCAGTTAAATACAATAATGGTTTTATTGCTCTTCTTTAACCATTATATAGTTTATTTCATGTTCTTGCCTTATTTTGCTGGCTAAGATATGCTGTAGCTTGCTGAACATAAGTAGTCACAACTGATTCATATGTCTTTGTTTGCAGGGTCAAAGGGAAAACTTTAAACATCTTTTTCATTAAGTATACAGTTTATGCTAGGTCTTTTGAGATATTATTTACCATATTAAGGAAGTTCCCTCCTATTCTTAGTTTGCTAGGTTTTTTAAAAAAATAAACGAGTATTCAATTGTATTTTATTTATTTAATTTTTGAAACGGAGTCTCACTCTTTTGCCCAGGCTGGAGTGCAGTGGTATGATCTCAGCTCACTACAAACTCTGCCTTCCGGTTTCAAGCAATTCTCCTGCCTCAGCCTCTCGAGTAGCTGGGATTACAGGCGCCTGCCACCATGCCTGGCTAATTTTTGTATTTTTCGTAGAGATGTAGTTTCACCATGTTGGCCAGGCTGGTCTTGAACTCCTAACCTAGTGATCCACCTGCCTCGGCCTCCCAAAGTGCTGGGATTACAGGCTTGAGCCACCACACCCAGCCTCAGTTTTATTAAATGTGTTTTTGGCAAAATCATATTATTTTTCCCTTTAATTTTTTAGTGTAGTAAGTTGCATTAGTTGATATTCTGATGTTAAAAAATCCTGCATGCCTCATGTAAACTCAACTCCATTCTAATATACTGTTGTTTCATATATTGCCAGCTGCAGATTTTATTTAGAATACTCGCATTTACATTCAGGAGTCATAATGGTTTGTAATTTTTCTTTCCCAGCTGTTCTTGTTGGGTTTTGGTATCCAGGTTATTTTGTCCTTATGAATAGAGTTGGGAAGTGTTTCCTCTTTTTTAATTTTTGGAAGATTTTGTGGAATTTTATAATTGTTTTATTCTTGAATGATTGAACATTCCAGAGAAAATTTGGAACTACAGCTTTGTTTGTGAGAAGACTTTTTTTTTTTTTTTTGAGACAGAGTCTCACTCTGTCACCCAGACTGGATTGCAGTGGCGTGATCTTGGCTCACTGCAACCTCTGCCTCCTGGGTTCAAGTGATTCCCTTGCTTCGGCCTCCCAAGTAGCTGTGACTATAGGCGCCCGCCACCATGCCCAACTAATTTTTGTATTTTTAGTAGAGATGTGGTTTCACCATGTTGGCCAGGCTGGTTTTCAACTCCTGGCCTCAAGCCATCTGCCCACCTCAGTCTCCCAATGTGCTGAGATTACAGGCGTGAGCCACCATGCCTGGCTAGTGAGATTTTTGAATTACTGCTTCAATGTCTTTAATGGTCAAACATAGCTATTTAGATTTTCTTCTTCTTCTTGAGTCAGTTTTGGTAAGTTACACTTTTAAATAAATTGCCCATTTCTTATAAATCTTGAAAGATACTGGCATAAAGTTGTTAATATCTTTTTCATGCTCACAGGAGCTAAAGTATATCTCCTTTTTCATTTTTAATCCTGGTTGTGTCTTTACTTTGTTCTTCATAATTCTCATTGGGGCTTACCAGTTTGTTAATCTATTAGAAAACTTGTCAACCTTCTCCAGTGCATATCTGTTTATTCTGCCACTAAGCTTTGCTCTTATATTTAGTATTTCCTTCCTTCTACTTCTCTGGAGTTTATTTTGCTGTTTTCCTTCCCACTTCTGGTGATGATTAAATCACGAATTAATTCTCTGCTCTTTTTCTTTCTTTTCTTTTCTTTTTTTTTTTTTTTTTTTTTTTTGAGATAGAGTCTTGCTGTGTTGCCCAGGCTGGAGTTCAATGGCGTGATCTCGGCTCACTGCAATCTCTGCCTCCCAGGTTCATTCAATTCTCCTGCCTCAGCCTCCAGAGTAGCTGGGATTATAGGCATGCACCACCACACCCAGCTAATTTTTGTATTTTTAGTAGAGACGGGGTTTCACGGTGTTGGTCAGGCTGGTCTCAAACTCCTGACCTCAGGTGATCTGCCCGCCTTGGCCTCCCAAAGTGCACCCGCACCCTGCCAGCTCTTTTTCTTTTATAATTATGTGTTTATGGCTATATGTTTCTCTCCGAGCACTGTAGTAGGCACATACAATACATATGCATACATCTTGTATTTTCCTTAGCATTTAACTCAAAATATTTTCTAATTTCCATCATATTTCTTGTTTGAATTGTGGGTTCTTTAGGGATGTTCCTTTAAAATCAAAACACACAGTCCTAGATGAGATAACTCAGAAACAGCCAGTCAAATACCACATGTTCTGTCTTATCAATGGGAGCTAAACAGTGGGTACAAACAGGCATAGGGTGAAATAATAGACACTGGAGACTCCAGAAGGTGGAAGCATGAGAGGGGGGTGAGGTGAAGGAGGAAAAATGACCTATTGGGTACAGTGCACACTACTTGGGTGATGGATACAGTAAAAAGCCCAGAGTTTGTCACCACACAACATACTCCTGTAAGAAACCTGCACTTGCACTCCCTAAGACCATTTTGAAAACACATGAAGATTTTCTGGCTCTTATGATTTCTAGCTTAATTACATTGTGGTCAGACAACATACTCTATATATTCCAACTCGGAAATGTGTTGAGACTTGCTTCGTACCTCAATAACGGGTTCATGTTTGTAAATGCTGTGTGTGGTTTTTAAATTGAGGTAAAGTTTTTATTGAGGTATGCACAGTGTGACATTACAATTCAATGAGTTTTGGCAAATGCGTACACTCATGTAATCCTCACTCCTGTAAAGTTATGGAAAATTTCCATCCCCCGAGAAAGTTCTTTTATGCTTCTTCCCAATCTGTTTTGTTTTTGTTTTTGTTTTTGAGACGGAGTCTCATTCTTTTGCCCGGACTGCAGTGCAGTGGTGTGATCTCGGCTCACTGCAACCTCTGCCTCCTGGGTTCAAGCAAGTCTCCTGCCTCAGCCTCCAGAGCAGCTGGAATTATAGGCACTCACCAACACATCCATCTAATTTTTTTTTTTTTTTTTTGAGATAGAGTCTTGCTCTGTCACCCAGGCTGGAGTGCAGTGGTGTGATCTTGGCTCACTGCAATCTCCACTTCCTAGGTTCAAGTGATTCTCCTGCCTCAGCCTCCTGAGTAGCTGGGATTACAGGCACCTGCATCCACGCCTGGCTAATTTTTGTATTTTTAGTAGAGACAGGGTTTCACCATGTTGACCAGGCTGGTCTTGAACTCCTGATCTCAAGTGATCTGCCCACCTTGTCCTCCCAAAGTGCTGGGATTACAGGTGAGCCACTGCACCTGACCCCAATCTGTTTCTATACCTACTCCCCTCTCCCATCCTAGCAGCCAGGCAACATTGATTAATTTTGCCGTTCTAGAATTTCATATAAATGTAATCATATAGTGTATCATATTTTGTGTCTAGCTTCTTTCACTCAGAATAATGATATTTTTTTTTGAGATGGAGTCTCACTCTGTCACCCAGGCTGGAGTGCAGTGGCGTGATCTCGGCTCACTGCAAGCTCCACCTCTGGGTTTACACCATTCTCCTGCCTCAGCCTCCTGAGTAGCTGGGACTACAGGTGCCCGCCACCTCGCCTGGCTAGTTTTTTTTTGTATTTTTTAGTAGAGACGGGGTTTCACCATGTTAGCCAGGATGGTCTCGATCTCCTGACCTCGTGATCCGCCCATCTCAGCCTCCTGAAGTGCTGGGATTACAGGCTTGAGCCACCGTGCTCGGCCAGAATAATGATTTTGAGATGCGTGTATGGTGTTGCTTATATCAATAGTTTATTTCTTTCTGGTGCAGAGTAGCAATCCATGGTATGGATATATCACAGTTTGCTTATCCACTCACTTACTGATAGACATTTGCTTCATTTCCAATTTCATTATTACGAATAAAACTACTATAAACATTCTTAGGGAAGTCTTTTTATGGCTCTTACGTAAATACTATGAGTAGAATTGCTAGCCATCATGTGGATGTATGCCTACCTTTCTAAGAATTTACCAAGCTGTTTTCCAAAGTGGTTGTACCATTTTACCCCCTACCCCCAGCATTGTAGGAGAGTTACAGCTGCCGTAGATATAACCGAGACTTGATGCTGTTATTCTTTTCAATTTTAGCCATTCTGGCAGCTGTATGTCTTTTGAAATGATTCTCTATTTTTCAGGTACTGGGTGCAACTTTCCATATCTGACCATTAAATAGAATGTGTTAATTGTATTGTTCAAATTATCTATATACTTATTCAGTCTCCCATCTCCTTGCCCCTCAGTTGCCCCATTCTGGCCCTCAACCTCCCCTCTTTCTGCTCCTTGGTCTCTGTAGCTGTCACTCACAGTAGCCCTCTCCACAATTCTTCCCACCAGACTCCAGCTGCAGCAGCCAAGTCCTGAGACAGATGCAAATTAAAAATTCTTGAAATACAGTTAAGAAGACAAAAACAAATATAGATCAACTAAAGCTGAATAGTTAAACTAAGCAAGAAAATCTCTACAGTTACCATTTGCTGACTTGACTTTTCAGAAACTGGACAACAGCCATGGCACTGGTTTCTCTTAACCACCCAGGGAATGGCCCCTCCCTCTGAAACCCTGTGGCCCTCCTGGTCAAAGCTCCCATTTCCCAGATAGGGAAACTGAGACCCATGGAGGAAAAGCCATTCGCTGGAATCTCTCGAATGGAAGGGGAAGCAAGGAGGACACTACAAACAGAACCTGCGCTTCTCTTAGACTTTATTTCTGGATCTGGGGAAAGGGACAAAAAATGAAAAACCAACTCTAACACTGCTAAGGTTGAGTCAACATCTTGCCACAAGGGGGCACTGTGTACAGGGAGAGTCTAGGTGGCTTTGGAAGGCTGGGTCTGAGGGAGGAGGGCCTGGAGCCTGGACCTCTGGGTCTGGGGAAGGAGGGATTGGGTGCCTGGACCTCTGAGTCTGAGGGAGGAGGGGTTGGGGGTCTGGAGCCCTGGGTCTGAGGGAGAAGGAGCTGGACTCCTGGGTCTGAAGGAGGAGGGGCTGGGCGCCTGGACTTCTGGCTCTGAGGGAGGAGGGGCTGGACTCCTGGGTCTGAGGGAGGAGGGGCTGGTGGCCTGGATCCCTGGGTCTGAGGGAGGAGGGACTGGAGGCCTGGACTCTTGGGCCTGAGAGAGGAGGGGCTGGGAACAGAGATTCCTGAATTTCTTCCGCAGGATGTATTTGGGGGTCAATTTCATGGGTTCCCATTACCCACAGTTAACTGGCCTGGACGGTTTTCTCTATCCACTCAGTGAATTTGCAGAGGTTGGTGTAGACGCTTGGCACGCCAACTTGGCCACACTGGCCTTGTCCGAAAGACACAAGGCCCTGCAAGTACCCGTTGCAGATCAGGGGCCCCCCAGAGTCACCCTGTTGTGAAGAGAGGGAGAGTCAGAATCCGAAACACAGAGAGGTGGAAATGGATGTGGGATCAGAGAGGAACTAAATGAGACTGAGAAACAAAGACAAAACCATCATCAACAACAACATAGCCCAGCAACATATCTGTTGGAAGTCCCGTTGCAGATCCCTGACCTCACCTACTCCTGCTTCCCGATGTCCTATGTCCTGAATGCTGGCTGCTTCTCTTGGGCTTGTTGTCTGTCTGTTTCTGTCTTTCCTTCTTTGTCTCCTTCGTGGCTTGTTTGTCTGTCTCAGTGTCTCTGCATCTCTTTGTAAAGTCTTTTTCTTTTTTTTGAGATAGTCTCACTCTGTTACCCAGGCTGGAGTGTAGTGGTGCGATCTTGACTCACTGCAACCTCTACCTCCCATATTCAAGCGATTCTCCTGTCTCAGCCTCCCAAGTAGCTGGAATTACAGGCGCCTGCCACCACACCCAGCTAACTTTTGCATTTTTAGTAGAGACAGGATATCACCATTTTGGCCAGGCTGGTCTTGAACTCCTTACCTCAAGTGATCTGCCTGCCTCGCCTCTCAAAGTGCTGGGATTATAGGCATGAGCCACCATACCCAGCCTCTTTGTACAGTCTTGATTTTTCCTATTTCTCTTCGTGTTTCATCTCTATGAGTCTGTGTCACTGTTTGCCTCTGGGTACACAGTTGGCCCTTGAACAACTCTGGTTTGAACTGCACAAGTCCACTTGGATATTTTTCAATAAATATATTAGAAAAATTTTAGGAGAGTTGCAACAATTAAAAAAAATTCACAGATGAACTGTGCAGCTTGGAAATATAAAAAAATTCCAACAAAGGTATATCATGAATGCATAAAACATATGCATAAATTGACTATGTTATTGGTAAGGCTCCCCGTAAACAGTAGGCTTTTTTTTTTTTTTTTTTTGGGAGGCGGGGTCTCGCTCTGTCCCCCAGGCTGGAGTGCAGTGGTAGGATCTTGGCTCACAGCAAGCTCTGCCTCCCGGGTTCACGCCATTCTCCTGCCTCAGCCTCCCTAGTAGCTGGGACTACAGGCACCCGCCGCCACGCCCAGCTAATTTTTTGCATTTTTAGTAGAGACGGGGTTTCACTGTGTTGGCCAGGATGGTCTTGATCTCCTGACCTTGTGATCTGCCCATCTCAGCCTCCCAAAGTGCTGGGATTACAGGCGTGAGCCACCGCGCCCGGCCCTCAGTAGGCTATTTCTAGTCACGTTTTTGGGGAGTCAAAAGTTATACAAGGATTTTCTGTTGGGTGGCGGTCAGCGCCCCCAGGCCCCATGCTTTTGGGAGGTCAACCGCATTTCTATGTGTGTGTGTTTCTGCCTCCCCGAGTGTCTATTTCTGTTTTTCCCTTCCTTTGCTTCTCTTTATTCCTACGTTTATTTCTCTGTTTCTCCCAGTTTCTCTCTCCAGTTGTCACTGTCTCCCTGTGTGTCTCTTCATCTCTGCATCTCTCCATGCAGCCCTGTGTATCTCTGTCTCCCCCTTCTGCACCCTTCCCTGAGTCGCCTGCCCTCCCCTTTCCCCGTCTCTCACGTAGCAGGAGTCCTTCCGGTCTTGCCCTCCACCGGCGCAGAACATGCTGGGGTGGTACAGCGGGTCATAGAGCTCACCGCAGACCTCCTCAGACACCACCGACAAGTTCACGCACTGCAGCACGGTGGGCATTCTCCCTGGGACGCAGAGCTCTGGGTCAGCCCCCGCGACTGGGCAGAGGACCCCTTGAAGAAGGCAGACATACACCCGTGAGCTCACCGTTCGCCAGCAGACCCCAGCCAGAAACGAGGCAAGAGTCCCCCGCGGTAGGGCACCGCGAAGCAAGGCTGATGTTCCGGATGGTGGCAGACTCGGACACAGGTTCGTCCAACTTGATGAGCATGAGGTCGTTGGCGAGCAAGGGTCTGTTGTACTCTGGGTGCTGCACCGAGTAGCTGGCCTCCACCATCCGGCTGCCTGGCTCTTGGTCGGCCTCAAGACTGTGCAGGCCCAGCCCGATGGTGTAGGACCTGAGGGCCACGGAGGGCAGGTCAGTTTTGTGGCAACTGCCTCCTTATCTCCATTCTCATCTTCAACCCCATTCCGATCCCCATTCCCTAACCCCAACCCCACCCTCTTCGCTAAACACCCTAAGGGCTACTTACCATGGTCTCAAATCCTCATTCACAAAAATTCAGGGACAGGAACTTGCCTTAGTTCACTAGAGACTCAGCACCGGGCTGAGATTTCAACCCAGGGCTCTCTGAGTCCTTCCAAAACAAGGTTCCCGCCTCCCAGCCCTTCCCTCTGGGCTCCCCGGATCCAGGCTAATTCCGTCCTCCTCCCAGAGCCTTCACCGCTGATTCCCCCTGAGCACCCCAGGATGAACCTGATACTAGGCCCCTGCCTTCAGCCAAAGTAACACCCAGGCCCTGCCCACTCGCCCTACCTCTGCACTCACTTCTGGAAACAGTGTGCGGCTGACAGCACCCACTGCGGATGCACCAGGACGCCCGAGCAGAACAATTCGTTTTCCATGATCAGTGCCGCCTGCCAGGGCTGCGAGTGCGGGATGCAGTCCTCGCCGTTTATGATTCGACTGCTGCTACCAGAGACGAGCGATCCTGAGGGCGGAGTCAGGGCTGGGGACGGGCCTAGGAGGCGGGCCCAGGGCTCCTGAGGGTGGGTTTACCGAGCAGGGGCGTGGTCAGAGGTTCAGGAGCCGTCAGGGCTCCTTGGGGTGGAGTCAGGGCTGGGAGCGGGCTCAGGAGGTGGGCCTAGAGCTTTTGGGGGTGGGGTTACCGAGCAGGGGCGCGGTCAGGGCTTCAGGAGCAGTCAGGACTCTTGGGGGCCGAGTCAGGGCTGGGGCGAGTCCAGGGGGCGGACCCAGGGCTTCTGGGGGTGGGGTTATGGTGCAGGGGGCATGATCAGAGCTTCATGGGCTGGTCCAGGGTTTTGACCTAGGGCTCCCAGGGGCGGTGATCACGGTGCGGGAGCCTGGTCAGGGTTTCAGGGTAGTCAGGGCTTCTGGGAGGTAAGTCAGGGCATGGGGGTGGGCTGAGAAGTCGGGATTAGTGCTCCTAGGGTTGGGGTTACAGCACAGGGGCGCCGTCAAGGCTTCAAGAGCCGGGTTATGGATAGGGGCAGTCTCAGAAGGTGCGACCAGGGCTCCTGGGGCGCACTTAGGGCTCTGGGGTGGGCTCTGGAGGTGATACTGGTGCCATTGCGGTGCAAAGCCGGGTCAGGGGTTCAACAGGGGAGTCTAGGCTCATAGCGGTAGGATGGGGTCCTTTGGCGTGGATTAAAGCTCAGGGGGTGGAGTTATTGCTGGGAGCAAAGATCGGGTCACTTGTCTGCACAGACTGATGCTCAAAGAGTCCTGCACCGAGTCAGTCCTATCCTCTCCCAGCCTTACCCACAGTCACACCCAGCCACAAGCCCATTCACACCAAAACACCATTATATAGTCCTGTGAGGTGAGTTCCTTGGGGATGGGAGGGGGGATCTCAGGACTGAAGACCCAGGAAGTAGGCACAGATTCCCAGCAATGGATTAGTCCCCAGGAAGCACAATCTCCTGCACCCTCGGCTTCCCCTGTCCCTACATCATCATTACACTGTTGTCACTCCACCAGATATTCAGAGGCACAAACTGTCAGTGTCTCACAGGTACAACCACACACCCAGGCACACTGCCACACACAATTCGGGGGGACAGCCATGGGGGCGGATCACATGGTACCGTCTCACAGCCAGCTTTGCAGACACGAGCGGGAGGACACTGAATCACGCCCGAACATTAACAAACACTGTGCCCCCAAGCACAGTCACACACACATGCACACTCAGATACCTGTGGCACCAAGGATGAGGTACCCCAGGAACCAGCCCCAGCGGTTTCCTGCTGTGGTCATCACGTCAGCACCTGGGGATGAGGACTGAGACTTAGCCCTATCTGGGGGTCTTCAGTCCAAGTCTCTCCATCCCTCTCTTTCTCCCTCCCTTTCTTCCCCCTGGGATGTTATTAGGTAGGCTAGAGTCTAGACCATCTACCCCCACTCCCATCCGTGGACCCAGAACCTAGAGAGACAGATTTAGAGACCGAAAGAGAAAAAGAGAGGGAGAGATGAGAAAAGAGAGAGAGAACTGGGTAGAAAGGAAAGTTTAGAGACAGCATCTAGCCATCTCCGAGTGGGCAGAGATGGTGTCTAGCCATCCATGAACAAGCACAGAGGGAAGACGCACAGAGAATCAGCTGGAGAGACAGTGTTTGAGAGATACCCTCAGAGACAGTCTGAGAGTTAGACATGGAGATAGAGATTTAGAAAGACAGAGAGGCTGAGGGAGACCCAGAGAGAGAGAGAGAGAAAGAGATAGACTGCTAACTAGAGACAGTGAGGGATCTATCTGGAGAGATGTGGAGATAGGAGGCACAGAGGCTGAGAATCCAGCGACATGGAGCTGTAGGGAGACTCGGATCACAAAGACTGCAGGCTTTTAGTGGGGAACCACCAGGCCTCTTACCTGGCCACCTCTGGGCTCCTGGATTCCGCTGCTGGGCTGAGCTTCAGCCTGCTGCCTCCCGCAGGGGCCTCCTTGGGGCTTATAAGCGTCCTCAGTCTGGGCTGGCCTGCCCCCCAGGGGATGCATTCCAGGGGTCAGGTGCTGTGAGCTTCCAGCTCAGTTCTTTCAGGCTGCCTCAACTCTGACCAGGCAGTGATTGGGGGCCCAGATGGGGCTGGCGGCAGGGGCCAGGGGCCCGGGGCCCAGGGAGGAGACCCCTGCCCAGATCCTAGACTCCACTCTCTCTTTTCTTTCTCTCTCTCTCATTCTATCTCTTTGCATGTTCTTATTCTCTCTCATGAGATACTTCTCTCTCACCTGTATCTCTCATTGTCTCTTTCTCATTTCTTTCTCTCATTCTTTCTCTCTCGTGTTTTCTTTCATTTCCTCTCATTCTTTCCTGTTCTCTCTCATGTTCTTTCTCTTTCTAAATTAAATCTCTCTCTCTCCCCGCCTTTATCCCTCTCTTGCTGTGCTTCTCCAGCAAATTACCCCGGGGTTCGAATCCAGCCTACATCACACACTATTTTTGGAACCTTGGGCAAGTGACTGCACCCCTGTGAGCCTGTTTTCCAACCATAAAACTACAGTGACCAATATGCCCCATTTCCCAGGTGGATTCAAAGAGGTCATTCAGGGAAAGGCACACGGTGCCAGGTGCATCGTAGGCTTGCCGTGAGTGGGAGAAGTAAAAAGCCTTCGCTCAGTGAAAAGCAGCTGAGCGCCTACCGCACTCCGAGCTCTGCCGCAGGTGCAGGGGCCACGGGAGGAACCATCAAAGCCCTCGCCACTGGAGATCGCGTCCTACCGGGGGGCACAGACAATAAAGGAAAGCTGCAGGGACCAGCATATAAGGTGGTGAGTGTTTATGCTGTGTCGGGGAGTCTCAGAGAAGGGGAACATTTAAGCTGAGAACCCAGTGGAGAGGAGGAGGAGGGTCCACGCAGCAGGGGAGGTTGTGGGGTGCAGGGAAGAACTTGACTCCAGCCAGAGGAGGGCGGGGCGGGCAGGAGGGCAGACCAGGAAGGGGTAGGCCTGCAGGCCTCTGTCTCTCCTTGGCTGTCTCTGTCTGTCTGTGGCCCTGTTTACATATCAGGGTTAAGAAGTTTGGGTTTTACTTAAGTGCAATGGATTTTAAGCACGAGGATGGAGTGACATCATCTTACTTCTTAAAAACTTCCAGGGTGGAGAGTGACGGTGGGGGTGGGGCGGGGGGCGGTGGCAACGGCCCAGGTGGGAGGTGACCCGGTCAAGGGAGAAGAGAGGTGAATGGACGCGGGGTCCCCTCTGCATGTGGAGTCAAGTTACTGCCCGATGGATGAAAAGTGGGGGGTCAGGAGCAGGGGAGCCAAGGACGGCGTGGAGGCTTGGTCCCTTGGCTTGCGCTCACCGATCTTGTGGAGAGGCGTAGGTGCGGGAAGGGGGTAGGGCGTGCGAGGGTGCGGCAGACCGCGGAGGGTGCACGGAGGGGCCGACCGAGGTCAGGACTGCCGAGAAGCAGTGGGGACTCATTAGGGGAGAGGTGGCGTTTACAGCCACGAGGCCGGATGAGATCACACAAGGAGTGGGTGGGTGTAGACCGCAGAGCCGGCACGAGTGAGGGGCGGTGCCCGCAGGTGACCGCGATGAGACAGGAGCGGCTCTGTGTCTCTCCTTCTCTCCTAGGTCTCTCTCTGTCTCTCTAACATTCATTCTTTCTCCTTCCTTCCTTCTTTCCCCCACACCCCACCCCATGTCTCTCTGTCTCTCTTTCTCTCTGGCTCTCTTTTCCTCTGTCTCTCGGGTCCCATCTCTGTCTCTCTCTACCTCTTGTCTCTGTGTCTCTCACCTGCCAGGCTGGGAACATCCCAAGTGAGACCCTCCCCCAACTCTGTCCTGGGCCTGTGTGCCCCCAAATAACTCTGGGCAGGACAGGACATAGGCTGGGGCCACATAATAGGAAGCCCTGGCAGGTCTCTGTCTCTCTTTTCCCGTCCCTGTCCCTTTCTCTCTCTGACCCCGTCTCTCTTGCTCTCCCTCTGACCTCTGTCTGTGACCCTCCCATCTCTGTCTGTGTCTCTCTGCCCCTGTGTGTCTCTCCTCCTGTCTCTGTGTCACCTTCCTTCTCTCTCTGTCTGTGGCTCCACACCTGCGTCTCAGTCCATCTTTCTCTGTGTCTCTCTCTCCTCCCATCTCTGTCTCTCCTTGGCTGTCTCTGTCTCTCTGTCTGTGGCCCTGCACCTGTGTCTCTGTCCACCTTTCTCTGTCTCCCCTTTCCTCCTGTCTCCTCTCATGTTGCTCCGTCTTTGTTTTCCATGCGCTTCCAACACTTCTCCCTTTGCTGTCTTCATTCTGTCTCAACTCAAATGTTATTTCTTCAGAGGCCTTCTCTGAGCCCTTCTCCAGTCTGATTCTGGGTCTTCAGTCCCCTATTTGTTTTTTCATCTTATAGCATCCTACACGCTCCTTTAGAGCATTTGGTACAATGTATACACGTATTATTGTGTGTTTCTTTTTCTTTTTTGTTTGTGTGTTTGAGATGGAGTCTCACTGTGTTACCCAGGCTGGAGTACAGTGGTGCGTGCGATCTCAGCTCACTGCAACCTCCGTTCCCCTGGGTTCAAGCGATTCTCCTGCCTCAGCCTCCTGAGTAACTGGGATTATAGGTGCCCGCCACCAAGTCTGGCTAATTTCTGTATTTTTAGTAGAGACGGGATTTCACCATGTTGGCCAGGTTGGTCTCAAACGCCTGACTTCAGGTGATCCGCCCACCTTGGCCTCCCAAAGTGCTGGGATTACAGGCGAGAGCCACCGCACCCAGCTTGTGTGTTTTGTTTTTCTAGTAGCTGTTTCTTTCACTAGTGTGGGAGCCCCTTGGGGACAGGGCTGGTGTCTGCTGTGTTCACTGATGAAAGCTACTCACTGCAGATGTGTTGAGTGGATGGATAAAGGGAGATACAAAGACAGAGAGACAGACAGGAGAGGGAGAGACAAAGGCCGATAGAGAGAATAACAACAGACAATAATGGTAGCTTACTATTCATTAACCTTTAGAATATGTTAAATTAATTGTAAGGAGGTCAAGAACTTACCATATGTCTGGCCCTCTTTTAAGTCTGTTAAATGCAATAACACATGCATTCCTCAAAAAAAAAAATAAGTAGATGCTGCTATGAACTTTGTTTGACAGATGAGGAAACTGAGGCACAGAGAGGGTAGGTAGTTTACCAAAGTCACAGAAAGACTGAGGCCAAAAGAGAAGAACAGACAGAGGTGGGTAGATGGAGAATAGGAGAGAGCTGGGAACACATTGAGAGATGTGGCCAAAAAGAGAGGAAGACACTGAAAGAGAGACACATTTCAGGAACTAGGAATAATCATCATTTCAAAAATAATAAAATATCGGGACGGGCGCGGTGGCTCACGCCTGCAATCCCAGCACTTTGGGAGGTCGAGGCGGGTGGATCACCTGAGGTCAGGAGTTTGAGACCAGCCTGGCCAACATGGCAAAACCCCGTCTCTATTAAAAACACAAAAAATTAGCCAGGCGTGGTGGCGGGCCCTTGTAATCCCAGCTACTTTTGAGGCTGAGGCAGGAGAATCAATTGAACCTGGGAGGCGGAGGTTGCAGTGAGCGGAGATCGTGCCACTGCACTCCAGCCTGGCGACAGAGTGAGACTCTGTCTCTCACACACACACTCACCAAAAAAAGAAAATCACGCCAAAACCCCACAAAAGCCAAAGGAGCAGAAGTTATTATGGTGACCTCATTGACCAAAGGCCTAGGCATCCCCCATCTTTCTAGCACCAACCAAGCTGAGCCATCAGACATCAGTCTACAGAGGATGGAGGATGGTGGGACCCCAAAGTAGCTGTGACATTTCTTGCCAGGCAGATGGGGATGGGGCAGCGGGCCTGGAGCAGACTGAAATCAATTAAGATCTGATTGTGCAGGCCATAGTGGGCAGGTGTGGTCAAAGGACTGGCTTTTAAATTTTATTTAGGTTTTTTTTTTTTTTTTGAGATGGAGTCTTGCTCTGTCGCCCAGGCTAGAGTGCAGTGGTGTGATCTAGGCTCACTGCAACCTCCACCTGCTGGGTTCAAGAGATTCTCCTGCCTCAGCCTCCCGAGTAGCTGGGAATACAGGCACACGCCAACCATGCCCGGCTAACTTTTAGTAGAGACAGGGTTTCGTCATATTGGCCAGGCTGATCTCGAACTCCTGACCTCAAATGATCTGCCCACCTTGGCCTCCCACAGTGCTGGGATTACAGGCGTGAGCCACCGTGCCTGGCCTTATTTAGTTTTAATTAATTTAAATGTAAACACTGACACTTGTTGCGGTTATTGGGAGAGTTTTAGTTAAGTACGTTTGGAACAACCTGGGTGTGTGAATCATCTTTTTCAATTCTAAACTTTCTGAGCTCTGAATGCAGATCAAATATTTCTGAAAAAAACTTAGCATCCAAATTGCGGTGTGCTGTGTGCGTAAATATATACCCTGGATTTCGAAGAACTGGTGTGGAATAAAGAATGTAAATTCTCTTACTGATTTTTTTACATTGGTGACGTGGAAATGACAAGTTTGGATATATCAAGTTTAGTATGTTACTACGACTAATTTTACCTGCTTCTTTTTCCTTTTTAATTTGTTTATTTATTATTATTATTATTTATTTTTGTAGAAACAGGGTCTCACTAGCTGCTTAGGTTGGTCTTGAACTCCTGAGCTTAAGTGATGTGCTTGCCTCAGCCTCCCAAAGTGCTGGGATTACAGGCATGAAGCACTGCACCTGGTCCAGATTTCTTCTTAAATGTTCCCTCCTGACCCCCTGTCTAGAATGGCTCCGCCTTTTTACCCTGATTTTGTTGTTATCAAGTATATAAGTCTGTATTCATTTCCCATTGCTGCTGTAGTAATTGTCACACACTTAGTGGCTTAAAACAAAAGAGATGTGTTCTCTTACAATTCCAGAGATCATAAGTCCAAAGTGTCTAAAGTGGGCTAAAGTCAAAGTGTCAGTAGAACTGATTCCTTCTGGAGGCTTCAGAGGAGGCTCTGTTTCCCCCTTGTTTCCAGCTTTAAGATGTCACTTGCATGCCTTGGCTGGCGGCCGCATCCTCCATCTTCAAAGCCAACGGTCACATGCGTCATCCCGACCTCTGCTTCGGGTACTCACCCTCCTTCTGTGACTGACTCTTCTGTCTCCCTCTTATGGGTGATCAAGGTGATCTTTGTGATCACCTGGAGCCCCCTCAGGTAACCCAGGATCATCTCTCCATCTCCAGATCCTGCACTTAATCACATCTGCAAAGTCTCTTCTGCCACGTGAGGTCACATATGCATGGGTTCTGGGGATTGGGACATGGATATCCTTGGAGAGGGGGCATTATTCTGTGTACTCAGAAATTGTGGCATATTCAGTGATTTGCTCGTTTATTGTGCCTGCCTCTCCTAGACCATAAGCTCCATGAGGAACAAAACATGACCCTGTCAAGGTCACCATTGTATCCCCAATGCCAAGGACGACGCCTGGCACATAGTAGTTGATCAGTAAACATTCACTGAGGACTGGTCGGGTGCGGTGGCTCACGCCTGTAATCCCAGCACTTTGGAAGGCCGAGTCGGGCAGATCACGAGGTTGGGAGATCGAGACCAGCCTGGCTGACATGGTGAAACCCCATCTCTACTAAAAATACAAAAAATTAGTTGGGTGTGGTGGCGAGTGCCTGTAGTCCCAGCTACTTGGGAGGCTGAGGCAGGAGAATGATGTGAACCCAGGAGGCGGAGCTTGCAGTGAGCCGAGATCACGCCACTGCACTCCAGCCTGGGCAACAGAGCAAGACTCCGTCTCAAAAAACAAAACAAAACAAAACAAAACAAGACCATTCACTGAGGACAAATGCTCCAAGGACAGAAAAATTCATGCTCTTAATGAACAACTTATTTACAGTAACAGAAACCATTTTGACACCGGCATTGCGTTTTACACTGATTAAGAGACAGACTCTGGCCGGGCGCAGTGGCTCAAGCCTGTAATCCCAGCACTTTGGGAGGCCGAGGCGGGCGGATCATGAGGTCAGGAGATCGAGACCATCCTGGCTAATACGGTGAAACCCCGTCTCTACTAAAAATACAAAAAATTAGCTGGGCATGGTGGCGGGCGCCTGTAGTCCCAGCTACTCGGAGGCTGAGGCGGGAGAATGGCGTGAACCCGGGAGGCGGAGCTTGCAGTGAGCCGAGATCGTGCCACTGCACTCCAGCCTGGGCAACACAGCCAGACTCCGTCTCAAAAAAAAAAAAAAAAAAAGAGACAGACTCTGGAAGGCAAACAGTCATAGTTCAAATCTCTGCTCTGCCATTCACGAGCCGGGCAACCTTAGGCAAATTGTACTGTCTCTGTGCCTCAATTTCTCATCTGTGAAATGGAGATAATTACAGTACTTGTCTCACAGAATGTTAGAAGGATTAAATGAATGAGTACATACAAGGCAGTTAGAACTCTGCCAGGTGCAAAGGAAGTGCTTCAGAAGCATTAGCTTTCATTGTCATTATTAATATTATTCTGCAAATATCTGAAATGATATTTAACAAAACATGATGCAAACCCAAGCATAGGAGATTCGTATGTAGTTCCAAAGAGATTAAAAATCTCAGCAACACTTTGGAAGATTCTTATCGTCTCCACCTTGAGCTCAGCATGAACTCAAGCAGTGAGAAAATACGGTCCAGAGAACTTGTGAATCCTGAAACGATGAGACAGGTCTCAGATTTTTTAGAAAGTTTATTTTGCCAAGGTTGATGACGTGCGCCCATGACACAGCCTCAGGAGGTTCTGACGACATGTTCCCAAGGTCAGCAGAGCACAGTTTGGTTTTGTACATTTTAGGAAGACGTGAAACGTCAATCAACATATGTAAAATGAACATTGGTTTGGTCTGGAAAGGTGGGACAACTCGAGTGGGGAGGGGCCTTCCAGGTCAAAGGTAGATAAGAGACAAACGGTTGCATTCTTTTGAGTTTCTGATTAGTCTCTCCAAAGGAGGCAATCAGAAATGCATTTATTTATTATTATTATTATTATTATTATTATTATTAGAGACGGAAACTTGCTCTGTCACCCAGGCTGGAGTGCAGTGGCGTGATCTCGGCTCACTGCAACCTCCACCTCCCAGGTTCAAGTGATTCTCCTGCCTCAGCCTCCCGAGTGGCTGGGACTACAGGCGCCCGCCACCACGCCCGGCTAACTTTTTTTGTATTTTTAGTAGAGACGGGGTTTCACCGTGTTAGCCAGGATGGTCTCGATCTCCTGACCTCATGATCCGCCTGCCTCGGCCTCCCAAAGTGCTGGGATTACAGGCGTGAGCCACTGTGCCCCGGCCAGATATGCATTTATCTCAGTGAGTAGAGAGTGGATTTGAATAGAATGGGAATCTGGCTGGCTCCAAGCAGTTCCCAGTTGGACTTTTCCCTTTAGCTTAGTCATTTTGGCGGCCCCAATATTTATTTTTCTTTCAAAACTCATTTCAAAACTGAGCCTGGGCCGGGCGCGGTGGCTCAAGCCTGTAATTCCAGCACTTTGGGAGTCCCAGACGGGCGGATCACAAGGTCAGGAGATCAAGACCATCCTGGCTAACACAGTGACACCCCGTCTCTACTAAAAAATACAAAAAACTAGCTGGACGAGGTGGCGGGCGCCTGTAGTCTCAGGTACTCGGGAGGCTGAGGCAGGAGAATGGCGGGAACCCGGGAGGCGGAGCGTGCAGTGAGCTGAGATCGGGCCACTGCACTCCAGCCTGGGCGACAGAGCGAGACTCCGTCTCAAAAAAACAAACAAACAAACAAACAAAAAACTGAGCCTGGACTTCATTCTCCTAGCTTGACAAATTCAGCTGCCAAATTGCTGATTAAAAGCAGATTTCCTTCTTAAAGAGGAAAGCCGTGGTTTCTTTCTGAAAGGAGAGGAGAGAACCTTATCATTTCTGTTTCGTAAAAGGAAACTTTTACGGACTGCTTCCTTGCTCCTCTGGTTACAGAGTGAGATTCATTGAAGTTTCCTAGGATCTCGCCCCGGCCGCCCATAGAGGGTTCTTGAACAATGTGCGGGCTGCAGACACATCTGGCCTGTCTCATAGAATTTGGACTTTTTTGTTTGCTTGTTTGTTTGTTTGAATGGATTATGAGCATTAAAAGGTCAGGAGATTGCAAGTTTCTCTGGAAAAGGCCACGGTATCAGTCAACATCACGCCTGCATTCCTACATGGCCATAAGCCAGCATCAGCAGGTGCTGAGTGGCCAGCCCGGGGGCACCCTGCAGTTTTCCTTGGCCCACACACAGTCAGCTTCCCTCATTTATACTTCCTGCCTGGCCCCAGGTGGTGGCTGAGTTTGTGACCTCGGTGGAGAAAAAAGTGGAGGCAGGGATACACAGAGACATGGATATAAAGAGATCAGAGGGAAAGAAAGTCACAAATAACAAAACACAGCAACAAAAGGAGTCATCCGTCATCCCGATCATCAACGTCTTTATAAATGTGAACTCATTTAATCTCCTCAACATCCTATGAGGTAGGAACTATTAACTCCGCCAGGTGCAAAGGAAGTGGTTCAGAAGCGTTAGCTTTCATTGTCATTATTAATATTATTCTGCAAATATCTGAAATGATATTTAACAAAACATGATGCAAACCGAAGCATAGGAGATTCGTATGTAGTTCCAAAGAGATTAAAAATCTCGGCAACACTTTGGAAGATTCTTACTGTCTCCACCTTGAGCTCAGCACAAACTCAAGGAGCGAGAAAATACAGTCCAGAGAACTTGTGAATCCTGAAACGATGAGACAGGTCTCGGATTTTTTAGAAAGTTTATTTTTTTATAGATTCTTTATAGATTTAAAGAAAGAGTCACAGAGAAGCTCCGGGGTTGTTTGCAGAAAACTGAGGGGACAGGTGAGAGCGCTGGGCTCTGCGGTCCCCAGGCGCGGAGCAAGTGCGCCTACTACTGTGCAATACTGCCACCTAGTGGAGCCAGAGAGACATAGCGGGGAAGGACTAAAGGTTGTGGGTGCAGCCTTCTCTTGCGCCAGTCACCCTGGGCCGCAGCATCCAGCTCTGGCTGCAGAAACGGGAGCAGAGGTGGCAGGAAGCAGGGCTGGCCGCCACCAGAGCTTTCCATCTGGGGACACCAAGTCCTAGTCCTGACTTTGGGTCTCTCAGATGTAAAGGGAGGGGCTCAAGCGTGACATCAGGCAAGGGCTGTGTGTGTCTGGCCTCAGGGTCGGCCTTCCTCAGCTGAGGATAGCGACATCGCGTGGGGTTATGTGAGGTTTCAATGCGGACGTCCACACAACATGTTGGACACACAACAGCCCAGCAAATGGTATCTTCAATTATTGCTATGAGTATAATGAAGTCACATGGTGACCTTGGGTGTCCTTCGCCATCTCCCGCTCCTTTGTGCGCCCATATACTCAAATAACGACCATGCAGATAGTAATAATAATTAACCACTCACATACATTGAGTGGCTATAGTCATTTTAAAAAAATAGAGACAGAGTCTCACTCCGTTGTCCAGGCTGGTCTTGAACTCCAGATCTCAAGCAATCCTCCCACCTCCGCCTCCCAAAGTGCTGGGATCACCGGCATGAGTCACCGCATCCAGCAGATTCTTTAACTTGAGTTATTGTACTTAATCTTATAGGGTAAAATCGTAAGCCTGTCTTTAAACAAAGCAAAACAAAACAACAAAAGCCCAGCACGCTCACCTGCCACACAGTTGTCTGCAAACAGTTTCTGAATTGATTTCTTTCCCCATTTGAAAAGGAAATCAGCTTTTCTCAGTGGCTAGATTTGTTATATTGAGGAAAGGTGAGAAGAAAGCAAATCTTTCTTTGGTTCCACCCTTCCTCAAGGGGGAGAACACTGCCTCTAGTTGCTAACACATGCTAAGTGTGTGCTCTGCAAAACAGTTTTAAGGGATTTGCAGGAATTAACCTGTTTATATTCCCAGCCGTGCTGGGAGGTTGCTACTGTTTCTTTTTTTTTTGAGACGGAGTCTGGCTCTGTCGCCCAGGCTGGAGTGCAGTGGCACGATCTCGGCTCACTGCAAGCTCTGCCTCCCAGGTTCACGCCATTCTCCTGCCTCAGCCTCCCGAGTAGCTGGGACTACAGGCGCCTGCCACCATGCCCGGCTAATTTTTTGTATTTTTAGTAGAGACGGGGTTTCACTGTGTTGGCCAGGATGGTCTCGATCTCCTGACCTTGTGATCCGCCCATCTCAGCCTCCCAAAGTGCTGGGATTACAGGTGTGAGCCACCGCGCCCAGCCCAATTGCTACTGTTTCTATCGCCACTATAAATAGGGGCAAACGGAGGCAAAGGGAGATTAAAGTCATTTTCTAAGCCGAGGTGCCATGGCTCACACCTTTAACCCCACCTTTAATCCTGGGAGGCTGAGGAGGGAGGTTTGCTTTAGTCCAGGAGTTCGAGGCCAGCTTGGGCAATATAGTGAGACTACTTCTCTATTTAAAAAAAATTGTTTAGGCTGGGCATGGTGGCTCACACCTGTAATCCCAGCACTTTGGGAGGCCAAGTTGGGTGGATCACAAGGTCAGGAGATCGAGACCAGCCTGGCAAACATGGTGAAACCCCGTCTTTACTAAAAATACAAAAAATTAGCCAAGCGTGGTGGCAGGTGCCTGTAGTCCCAGCTACTCAGGAGGCAGGAGAATGGCGTGAACCCGGGAGGCGGAGCTTGCAGTGAGCCGAGATGGCGCCACTGCACTCCAGCCTGGGTGACAGAGCGAGACTCCGTCTCAAAATAAAAAAAAAGTTTAAATCATTTTCCAAGGTCACACAGTAAGAAGCAACCAGGTTTGGGACTCTGGCACGTGTGTGTGTGTGTGTGTGTGTGTGTGTAACATCATTTCTATTTAATTTTTTGAATGGGAAATATTTTTGGCTGGGCACGGCGGCTCACACCTGTAATCCCAGCAATTTGGGAGGCCGAGGTGGGCAGATCACTTGAGGCCAGGAGTTTGAAACCAGCCTGGCCAACATGGCAGAACCCTGTGTCTACTAAAAATGCAAAAGTTAGCTAGGCGTGGTGGTGCATGCCTATAATCCCAGCTACTTGGGAGGCTGAGGCAAGAGAATTACTTGAACCTGGGAGGCGGAAGTTGCAGTGAGCTGAGATCGCGCCATTGCACTCCAGCCTGGGCGACAAGAGTGAAACTCCGTCTCAAAAAATAAAAAATAAAATATTTTTACGTGGTAAAAAACCAAAATATGTTTATAAAAACTACAGACTGAAAAACTTCCATCTTTTGTTCCCTACCTATCCTGTCTTTACCCCTCTTCAAAACACAAAAACTAGAATTTTTTTTGGGGTCATCTTCCAGGGTTTTGTGGCACATGAACAAACGCACACAAAGATGTGTTTTTATTTGTATTTTTTTCTCTTGCCTGTAGCCACTTGGCTGGGTTCGGCACCAAGAAAGGCGTCTCCCGGAGCTTAGAACACTTGGTGAATTCTCTTTCCTGTTATGAGCATTGAAGACCTGTAATGCCTGGTTAGTGTCAAGGTTTGTGAAACACTGTTTGGATAACTACACAAGTTATAAAACAATAGCTGGTGTGAAAATTACAGATGATTCATAATTATACATATGGCTGTCAAGCTTTCTGCTAGATAGTCTTTCAGCCTGGGAACACTCAGTGGGAGGGACGTTTCTTTTTTAAAGAGATCTCATTGCTCCTTCTGCAATGATGAGAACTGGCCAGAAAATAGACACTGGCAATAAAGCAAATAAAATAGAAGGGAAAATGCAGTCAGAGAGATCTAGGGAGATGATAACATTTTTTTACTGAGCACTTCCAATATGCCAGACACATTTTTTTTTTTTTTTTTTTTTTTTGAGACGGAGTCTCGCTCTGTCACCCAGGCTGGAGTGCAGTGGCCGGATCTCAGCTCACTGCAAGCTCCATCTCCCGGGTTCACGCCATTCTCCTGCCTCAGCCTCCCGAGTAGCTGGGATTGCAGGAGCCCGCCATCTCGCCCGGCTAGTTTTTTGTATTTTAGTAGAGACGGGGTTTCACCCTGTTAGCCAGGATAGTCTCGATCTCCTGACCTCGTGATCCGCCCGTCTCGGCCTCCCAAAGTGCTGGGATTACAGGCTTGAGCCACCGCGCCCGGCCGCCAGACACATTTTTATTATGACATTTTATTTTGAAATAGTTCAAAACTCACAAAAAGTTGCAAAAGACTGCAGAGAATGTCGGTGTACCTTTCATCTAGATTCTCCCAATGGTAACACTTTTTATAAGGATCGTGCACTGTCAAAACTAGGAAAATGACGTTGATACCATGCTGTTAACTCACATAGAGATCTTATTTGGATTTCATCATTTTTTACATCTCTCTCTGTCTGTCTGTCTCTCCACCCCTATTCCCACCGTCTGTTTGTCTCTGTTTATCTCTGTCTCTTTTTTCATGTATATAGTTCTCATAGCTCTATAGATAAAGGTAACCATCACCACAGTTGGGATACAGAACTATTTCATCACCATAAAGAAATTTTCAGGCTGGGTGTGGTGGCTCATGCCTGTAATCCCAGCACTTTGGGAGGCTGAGGTGGGTGGATCACTTGAGGTCAGGAGTTCAAGACCAGCCTGGCCAGCATGGTGAAATCCCTTCTCTATTAAAAATACAAAAAATAATCGGGTGTGGTGGCACGCACCAGTAATCCCAGCTACTTGGGAGGCTGAAGCACAAGAATTATATGAGGTAACTAAAATAATCAAGTTCATAGAGACAGAAAGTAGAATGGTGGTTGCCAGGGGCTGCTGGGAGAAGGAAACGGGGAATTACTGAGTGAATAGATTTTCAGTTTTGCAAGATGAAAAGGTCCTGGAGGTTGGTTGCATAACAATGTGAATACACTTAACAATACTGAAGTATACACTTAAAAATGAATAAGGCTGGGTGTGGTAGCTCACACCTGTAATCCCAGCACTTTGGGAAGCCGAGGCAGGCAGATCATCTGAGGTCAGGAGTTCGAGACCAGCCTGGCCAATATGGTGAAACCCCGTCTCTACTAAAAATACAAAAATTAGCCAGGCATGGTGGCACACGCCTGTGATCCCAGCTACTCAGGAGGCTGAGGCAGGAGAATTGCTTGAACTTGGGAGGTGGAGGTTGCAGTGAGCTGAGGTCATGTCACTGTAGTCCAGCCTGGGCAACAGAACAAGACTCCATCTCTAAAAAATAAAATAAAATAAATAAAATAAAATAAAATAAAATAAAATAGGAAATGTTTTTAAATTACAATTTTAAAGATATTTTAAGTTATGTGGACTCTATGGTTTCTGTTATCCACCAGTCAACTCTGCTTCATTGAACAACTCATACTCAATACGTAAATGAATAAGCATGACTATGTTCCAATAAAACTTTATCTACAAAAGCAAAACAAAAGACTGCCTCTGAGTTGGTTACAAACTTTGTGAAACATCATTTAGTCAGTTGCATAAGTTATACAACAGTGACTAAGTGTGAAAACTAGCAATAACTCCCTTAATTGTTATCAGTGGAGATAAATGATGCAGCCTGGCTTATTTCTTAAGGTGTGCTGTTTTAAAAAGCTACAAAAACTCAGGACAAATTCCTAATTGTGAAGATGAACAATTTCACTCATCTTCATCTACTGCCTTGCAGGGGTGTTTTGGTAGAGTGGTTTCTCGACAGTCTTTCTTGAAACCCAAATCCAAATCCAAAGCTTTGCTGAGTAACCCATTATCCTTGAAACAACTTGAGGTTGTACTATTATTCTTGCATTTTGGCTTGGAAGGCTGTGTGCCTAGCTGCTCTGCTATCCTATCTCTGTGCAGCACACACACACACACACACACACACACACACAAATGTCAACATTGGTTTCCTTTGGTTGGTGAGATCATGGGGTGTTTTTTCATTTTTGTTTTTTGAGACAGAGTCTTGCTCTGTCGCTCAGGCTGGAGTGCAGTGATGCGATCTTGGCTCACTGCAAACTTCGCCTCCGGAGTTCAAGCGATTGTCCTGCCTCAGCCTCCCCGGGAGCTGAAATTACAGTCTCCCGCCACCACACCTGGCCAATTTTTGCATTTTTGGTAGAGACAGGGTTTCGTCGTGTTGGCCAGGCTGGTTTCGAACTCCTGGCCTCAAGAGATGCACCCGCCTCGGCCTCCCAAAGTGCTGGGATTACAGGCGTGAGCCACTGCACCTGGCCCAGGCTGGGGTTTTTATTATCAGAAATGCTTTCCTGGAATTTAAACCCAGCTTTTACATGTAGAGGGAAGCGGGAGGGGCGGTCAGCTACCCCATAAAGGGGAGGACCCTGTCCAGGCTAGAATTCAGCCTCTGACCATGGTGCTGAGTGTGGGGCTTCTCTAACACAAGCTCACAGACACACACACAAGCACACACTCACGTACTCTGCCATGCTCACTCACGCACGTCTCACATTCACATACAAAATCACAGACCTACATAAAACACATGCCTACAAGTACACACACTCTCACAGCACACTCAGACACGACCTCACACTCATACCCACGTACACACATTCATACTACCTCACCATGAAGACCCACAGCTTTCGGGGCCAAGATCAGAATCAACCTGCCTCTTTCTTCTGTACTATTTCCAGAGGTTCCTGGATGATCCCTGGGCCGAACTTTCTATTTTATTTTGGTCCCGAGGAAATACAACACTATAAGATCCAACTGCTGCTTTAATCCAGGCTTAGTTGCAATGAAAGCAAACCTCAGGCCACATGCTAGGATGGGACATAATGAGGAAGTTTAGGAGGGAAAAGGTTGATTAAGCGCCTTGGGAATATGGAGCGTGGGCGTCCTCCTTTGTTGAAAAGATAAGGTAGATGGTTGAAAAGTATATTCGAACCAGTTATTAAGATTCAAAGAGAAACAATGGCAACAATAAAACAATTTCACCAGGTGGGATGAAGATCTTGGTTAGGCTGGATGTATTTATATTCAATGTTTTGCCATCACAAAATTAATTCCTGGATCGTTCATTTGTTTGAAGCTCCCTGGTGAGCGTAGGTTTATTATTATCATCTACGAAATGTGAATGATCAATAGTGATGGGGCCTGGCGTGCTGGCTCACCTCTGTAATCCTAGCACTTTGGGAGGCCGAAGTGGGCAGATCACTTGAGGCCAGGAGTTCAAGACCAGCCTGGCCAACATGGCAAAACCCCATCTCTACTAAAAATACAAAAATTAGCCAGGTGTGGTGGCGCATGCCTGTAATCTGAGCTACTTGGGAGGCTGAGGCAGGAGAATTGCTTGAACGTGGGAGGCGGAGGTTGCAGTGAGCCGAGATTGCGCCATTGTACTCTAGCTTGGGTGACGAGTGAAACTCCATCTAAAAAAAAAAAAAAGAACTTCAACATATCTTTTTGTGGGGGAAACACTTCAACCTGTAACATTATGGATTCAGTAATTCAGTAGCCTGCCCTTTAAATAATGTCCAGGCTCTAGGCTACATCTCAGATGCATCAGTGATGCCTCCCAAAAGTGGTAGTGTTACCATGCAACCAGTGGGCTCACAGCCCCATGTGCATAGAGGCCAACACCATGGCACCAGCTTTTGAGAAAAGAAAAGCTTAATTGCAAGTTGACCAGCAAAAGGCCACAGGAGGAAACACTTGAATCTGTCTTCCTGAGCTGGAGCTGGAGCAGGTTTTATAAGCATAGAGTAAGGAGGCATGATCTGATTGGATCTTGCATTAAGGTGATGCAATAAGATGATCCAGGATCTGACTGGATCCTGCCATGGTGGGGTGACACCAAGGCTCAAATCTGATTGGATCCTGGATCCTGCCATACAGTGTCCGCTTCTTAATTCAGTCTCTGCTCCTCCATCTGAGTGCTTTGGTTCCCCCTGTGGTTGCACGCATGGTTCATCTGGGTGTGCTCAGGTTATATGACCTGAAATACCACGGCAACTGAAAAATAACTCACAACTTTGTTACATAAAAGTGGAACCAGGCTGGGCATGGTGGCTTACGCCTGTAATCCCAGCACTTTGGGAGGCCAAGGCCGGTGGATCATCTGAGGTGAGGAGTTTGAGACCAGCCTGACCAACATGGTGAAACCCCGTCTCTACTGAAAATACAAAAAACTTAGCTGAGAATGGTATCGCGCACCTGTAATCCCAGCTACTCAGGAGGCTGAGGCAGGAGAATCTCTTAAACCTGGGAGGTGAAGGTTGCAGTGAGCTGAGATCGGGGCACTGCACTCCAGCCTGGGCGACAAAAGTGAAATTCTGTCTGGGGGGGAAAAAAAAGCGAAACCGGATTGGTCTGTGACAACTCTGGGGCAGGCCCTGTGCATGAGATGGAATTGTCATCTTGGTGTGACAGGTGAAGAATGTGACCTATGCACCATGGTTCAGAGAGGTTGAGGAACTTGCCCAAAACTAGACAGCCGGGAATGGCTGGCAGGATTGTAGGACTCCAGATTTCTTTTTCTTTCTTTTTTTTTTTTTCTTTTTTTCTTTTTCCTTTTTTTTTTTTTCTTTTTGAGACGGAGTCTTGCTCTGTCACCCAGGCTGGAGTGCAGCAGTGTGATCCTGGCTCACTGCAACCTCTGTCTGCCGGGTTCAAGCGATTCTCATGCCTCAGCCTCACAAGTAACTAGGATTACAGGCGCCCACCACCACGCCCGGCTAATTTTTTGTATTTTTAATAGAGACAGGGTTTCGCCATGTTGGCCAGGCTGGTCTTGAACTCCTGACCTCAAGTGATCCACCGGCCTTGGCCTCCCAAAGTTCTGGGATTACAGGCGTGAGCCACCGTGCCCCGCCCTGGACTCCAAATTTCATGCCCCTCCCACAACTTCCCTATGTCCCAGCTCAGTTCTGTCAAAGGCCTCCAGGTGGCGCGATAGAGCAAATGATGGATTCCGCTAACTTGGGTTTGCAATTTCTTCCTGGGAGGCTTGCGGGGTGGGGCCCTTGAACGTGCACACAAAACACCAGAGGATCTTATGGAAATGCCTCTTCTGGTTCAGTTGGTCTGGTTCAGTTGGTCTGGAGTGGGATTGTGTTTTTTAATACGCTCCCAAGGCATGTTGCTTCAGCCTTGAGCAGCAAGAGCTTCATTCAGTGGGATCAACAGCCCTCGCCGCACCTGTGCAGGCAGCCAGCTCCAGAACAGTAACAATGATGTTCATCACAGTCACAGAAACAACCATTTCCACATGTCTGTTCTGTGCCGGCCTCTAGGTTCTTGTCTTTGCCTTTCTGTGCATTCTCTCCTTTAATGCTCAAGGCAGTGTTAGGAAGCAGCACTACTTTACAGAATAGGAAACAGGTAGAATTGAACCAGTCTGTGTCTGTTGCACCCCTTCCCTTTTTCCTACAGAATAGATGCCATCCCTGGGGGACTCAGCCCAAGACATGGGGGAAGAGAGGCCGGGCTCTGGGGGATTGGCTGCAAGGCCAAGTGGTGGGACGAGGCCGCTTAGGCAGCGGGATTGTAGGGATTAGGAAGAAGGGTGAGATCAAGAATATGCAAAGGGCTGGGCGCAGTGGCTCACACCTGTAATCCCAGCACTTTGGGAGGCCGAGGTGGGCAGATTGCTTGAGGTCAGGAGTTCGAGACCAGCCTGGCCAACATGGTGAAACCCCGTCTCTACTAAAAATACAAAAAAAATTAGCTGGGCCTGGTGGTGAGCACCTGTAATCCCAGCTACTGGTGAGGGGGTGGTGGTGCTGAGGCAGGAGAATTGCTTGAACCCAGGAGGCGCAGGTTGCAGTGAGCTGGGATTGCGCCACTGCACTCCAGCTTGGGCAACAGAGCCAGACTCCTCTCAAATAATAATGATGATGATGATGATGATGATAATAATAATAATAAATAATAATAAAAGATCTGCAAAGGAAGCCCAGATCCTGCACTACCTTCCTTATAACTCTCACCAAAAGAATCCCCTCTCTCTCTCTCTCTCTCTCTCTCATTTCTCCCTCTCTGTTTGCCCTTCTCTTTCCAGGTCGCTTTCTGGGTCTCTTTCTCTTCATCTACCCCCCTCTCTCCTGCCTTTCCTTCCTCAATCCCTCTTGCTCTCCCTATGTCCTTCTTCTATTACTTTCTCTATTGTCAGTGTCTAGTCTCTCTCTCTCTTTGAATGTCTCCAAAGCTAGCTCTTCCTCTCTTTCTGAGTCTCCCTCTCCCCTCCCCGCCCCCAGCCTCTTTAAACTGGAGTCTTGCTGGTGAGGTGGTGTGAGCCTGCAGTCCCAGCTACTCCAGAGCCTGGGGTGGGAGGATCCCTTGAGTCCAGGAGTTTGAGTCCAGCCTGGGCAACATGGCAAGATTCTGTCTCAAAAAAAAAAAAAAAAAGTCTGTTTGTCTCTGTCTCCCCAAATTGCTCTCTTTAAGTCTCTCTGAGTCCATCTGCCTTAAATCTATTCCAGTATATCTCTGTTCCTCTCTTTCTTCCTTTTCCTCCCTTACTCTCTCCCTCCATCCTCTCCCCTCCAAATCTCTCTCTCCATCTCTCTGAGTCTGTCTTTACATCTCTTTGAGTCTCTTTCTTTCTCTCTCTCTCCTTTCTCTCTCTCCTTTCTTTCTTTCTTCTTCCTTCCTCCCTCC
>NC_045454.1:7192649-7215624 GCF_002776525.5 Piliocolobus tephrosceles | reverse complement strand
TTTCTTTCTTTCTTTCTTTCTTTCTTTCTTTCTTTCTTTCTTTCTTTGAGTCTCACTCTGTTGCCTAGGCTGGAGTGCAACGGTGCAGTCTCAGCTCACTGCAACCTCTGCCCCCCTGCTTCAGGTGATTCTCTGGCCTCAGCCCCCAGAGCAGCTGGGATTACAGGCACCCACCAACATGCTCAGCTAATTTTTGTATTTTTAGTAGAGACAGGGTTTCACCATGTTGTCCAGGCTGGTCTCGAACTCCTGACCTTAGGTGACCAGCTCGCCTCGGCCTCCCAAAGTGCTGGGATTACAGACATGAGTCACCGCACCTGGTGGAGTCTTTCTTTCTTTAAAGTTCTCAGAGTCTCCCTCCTTCCCTGCTTCGTACCCCTTCACCTCACATCCTTATGGCTTTGGCCCTATGTACCTATGTTTGCGTTCGCTGGCTCAATCTAGTGTCGTGGTTATGGGCACAGGCTCAGGACTCCTACACCCTTGACTCAGATTCCAACTCTGCCAAGTACTAGCTGCAGAAATGGAGCCAAATTCACCAAACCTCCCTGCTCCTCAGCCTCCTGGCTGGCTGAGGGCCTCGCGCCTAAGGTTTCTGTCAGGACCAGGAGGAATAAGCATGCGATGAATGCAGTGAGGTGTCAGGCACTGGATGAATGGTAGCTGTTGTCATCATCCTTATTATTATTATTACTAACAAAAGGTAACCCACAGCCAGCCTCTCTGTAGCCAACAATTAGATGCTTATCTGGCGTGTGGAATGCATGGGGGGAGGGCCCTCCCACCAATAAAATTGGGGCCACTCCCTGACCTCGGTTTCTCACCAGGATCAACCACCCTAAGAGCGAGGACCGGGTGGAGAATGTGCCAGCTTTCTGAGCCACACCCTCTGACACTTTTTGCCCTCAGTCAAAGCCTCTCTGAGAACCTCAGCCAATTCTGTGCATTTCATTTTTTTTTCTTTTAAAAAAAGTTATTTATCTATTTCCCTTTTTATTTTAGAAAAAGGTCTTACTATGTTGCCCAGGTTGGCCTTGAACTACTGGGCTCAAACGATCCTGCTGCTTGACTTCCCAAAATGCTGGGATTACAGGTGTGAGCCACAGTTCTGTGCATTTCAGAGAGATATGTATTCAGGTGGGAATCAGCCACTGCTGGGTTACATTAAGTGTCTGGTTTAACAAGGCAGGGATATAAAACAGCATCCGAAGGTGGCCACAGTGAGCAGGAACCACAACACACACACACACACACACGCACACACACACACACACACTCTCTCTAGTCCACAGGGGCTCAGCCCCAGGTCAACATCCATGCAAGCTATGGCTTGACAATTTGACAAGCTACTTTTTACTCCCTTTATAGCTTAAGTGAAGAGGTTGAGTATTAAATGCATTATTATCATCACTGGTTCACATAGATTCCTTTCTTCATTTTCTTTCTTTTCTTTTTCCTTTGCTTTTCCTTTTTTCCTTTTTTTTTTTTTGAGACGGAGTCTTGCTCTGTTGCCCAGGCTGGAGTCCAGTGGCGCGATCTTGGCTCACTGTAAGCTCCACCTCCTGGGTTCACGCCATTCTCCTGCCTCAGCCTCCCCAGCAGGTGAGACTACAGGTGCCCGCCACCATGCCCGGCTAAGTTTTTTTTCTATTTTTGGTAGACGGAGTTTCACTGTGTTAGCCAGGATGGTCTCAATCTCCTGACCTCGTGATCTGCCCGCCTTGGCCTCCCAAAGTGCTGGGATTACAGGTGTGAGTCGCTGTGCCTGGCCTTTTTTTTTTTTTTTTTTTTGAGATGGAGTTTTACTCTTGTTGTCCAGGCTGGAGTGCAGTGGTGCAATCTCGGCTCACCGCAGCCTCCGCCTCATGGGTTCAAGCGATTCTCCTACTCAGCCTTCCCAAGTAGCTGAGATTACAGGCATGCGCCACCATGCCTGGCTAATTTTTTGTGTTTTTAGTAAAGGGGGGGTTTCTCCATGTTGGTCATGCTGGTCTCGAACTCCCGATCTCAGGTGATCTGCCCACCTCAGCCTCCCAAAGTGCTGGAATTACAGGCGTGCCACCGTGCCCGGTCCCTTTCTTCATGTTCTCTCTCTTTCCCTGCCTTCTTTTCCTCCCTCCTACTCTCCCTCAGTCTTACAAAATGTGTAGTGTGGTTCTTATGTGTGTGTGGACTTTAATTTACATCATTGGCACTGGATGATATTCTTACTCTATCCTAAGCCACTCTGCAAATCGCACTATGTTTTTAAGGCCCACCCGTGTTGTTACGTGTTCATACATGTGTTTGTTGCATCTGACTGTTGCATTGGAACTTCATGGCGGGGCGTCCACCACGTTTACACAATTCCCCTACTGATGGGTCCTTGGTGACTTCCAGTTTCTGGCCACTGCAAAGAACACTGCAAAGCACAAGCTTGTACGTGTCCCCTTGTGGGTGTGTAAGAATTGCTTTGGGATGTACAGCCAGGAGAGAAATCGCTGAGTCATTGGGTGTGTGTATACTTGTTTGATGAAATGACGTCAGCTCCGTTTTCATAACTGGAGACACCACACTCAACCCAGTTGTACTTGAACATTCTAATGTCTGCACATCCCTGACAGCCCTTGACCTTGTCTGCCCTTCTCATTTTCTCCAGACTACTTGATGTAAAGTCACATCTCACTGTTGTTTCAGTATCTAAAAAGTTTGAACATCTCGCCCTCTCTCTCTCTTTGGAGACCAGGTCTCACTCTGCGATCACGGCTCACGGCAGCCTCCCAGGCTCAAGTGATCCTCCCACCTCAGCCTCAAGAGTAGCTGGGACCACAGGCTGACACCACCATGCCTGGCTAACTTTTAATATTTTTTTGTAGAGGCCGTGTTTCACCCTGTTGCCCAGGGTGGTCTCGACCGCCTGAGCTCAAGTGATCCACCCGCCTCGGCCTCCCAAAGTGCCGGGATTACAGGCATGAGCCACTGTGCCCGGCCTTGAACATTTCTTTAAGCATGTTAGCTTTTGGAGTTCTGCTTCTGCAAATCACCTGTTTGTAGCTTTTATCCGTTTACCTATAAGGATATCCATCTTTTTTCCCATTAATTCACAGGTACTTCTTGCCTATTATAGGTTCTAGTTCTTTGTCCATTTTGAATATCACAAATAACTTTTCCCGTTCTAATAAGTGTTTACCAATGGTCCTTACCTTCCCTTAAACCAAAATGTTTAATTTTTAATTAATCAAACTAATCAATGTTTTGTCATATGATGTGTGTTTTTTCAGGTCTTAAGAGATCATCCCCTATCACAGAGATTCAAAAATCGGCCGGGTGTGGTGGCTCATGCCTGTAATCCCAGCACTTTGGGACGCCAAAGTAGGCGGATCACTTAAGGTCAGTAGTTCGAGATCAGCCTCTGGCCAACATGGCAAAAACCCCATCTCTACCAAAAAATAGAAAAAGCAGCTGGACGTGGTTGCATGTGCCTGTAGTTACAGCTACTTGGGAGGCTGAGGCATGAGAATCACTTGAACCTGGGAGGCAGAGGTTGCAGTGAGCCCAGATCATGCCACTGCACTGCATCTTGGATGATAGAGTGAGATTCTGTCTTCAAACAATATAAAATAAAATAAAATAAATATATATTCACCATGATTTTTTCTATTAATTTTATAATATTATCTATCACACAGTGGTCTTTAACACAGCTGGAATCCACTTTCGTGTGTAGTATTAGAAATCTAGCTGGGTGCGGTGGCTCAAGCCTGTAATCCCAGCACTTTGGGAGGCTGAGACGGGTGGATCACAAGGTCAGGAGATCGAGACCATCCTGGCTAACCCGGTGAAACCCCGTCTCTACTAAAAAATACAAAAAACTAGCCGGGCGAGGTGGCGGGCACCTGTAGTCACAGCTACTCAGGAGGCTGAGGCAGGAGAATGGCGGGAACCCGGGAGGCGGAGCTTGCAGTGAGCTGAGATCCGGCCACTGCACTCCAGCCTGGGCGACAGAGCGAGACTCCGTCTCAAAAAAAAAAAAAAGAAATCTAGGTTTCTTTTTCTCTGCACAGCAGACCAGTTTTTCTAATGCCACTTACTAAATAGATATACCATCATTCTCCCATTAATTTGTGTTGCTATTTTATCTTATATTAACTCCCTAATATATCGTATGATGATGTATCAGTTTCCTATGGTTCTCTGTC
Organism: Piliocolobus tephrosceles; assembly: GCF_002776525.5. Lineage (NCBI taxonomy): Eukaryota > Metazoa > Chordata > Mammalia > Primates > Cercopithecidae > Piliocolobus > Piliocolobus tephrosceles. The sequence continues at coordinate 7,211,446 of NC_045454.1, read as the reverse complement.
TGGGACCTCTCTCCTGCCTCTCTGGTCTACTTGTCTGTTCTTGCACTGATCCCACCCTTTTTTAAAAACATTAATTTTGTTTTGTAGCATGTCTTAATATCTAGTAGAGCAAGGAGTTTATTTCTTGCACCACAGCAGCCCTATTTTTCTCACCACTTACATCACCATGCAGGAAATACACTGATCTCCTCCACCCTTAATGGGAATGATTTACAGACATCTGTCCCCTCCTGGTTCTGGATCCAGCCTCCATGTTAAAAAAAAAAAAAAAAGGCATCCTCATCCAGGAAAAGAAAGTCAAGGCTGCCCAGGAAAATCTGCATAATATCTTAGCTCATCTTTCAGTTTCTAGAAGCTTCATTTCCCATACCATCCTCTCTATGTTGGCACATAGAAAACCAACTATGGTAGCCCAGACACCCGAGATTGTATTCTGCCTGTTCCAAGCCCAGAGGTAGGAAGTCCGTGCATAGAGCTCTTAAGGAAATAATCAGAAATGTGAGCTGCTTTTTGTAATTCCGTCTTTATCCTGTGGCTTTTATTCTAATCGTGCAAGGTGGCTGGTCTGCCTCCAGGCACCCATATTCCAGGTGAGAAGAGGTGCAAGGTCCAAAGGTCCAAACATTACTCTTTCTCTCTTATTTATTTATTTATGTAATTATTTTTATTTTTTATTTTTTTTGAGACAGAGTCCTGCTCTGTTGCCCAGGCTGGAGTGCAGTGGTGTGATCTTGGCTCACTGCAACCTCCGCCTCCTGGATTCAAGCAATTCTCCTGCCTCAGCCTCCCAAGTAGCTGGGATTACAGGGGCCTGCCACCACGCCTGGCTAATTTTTGTATTTTTAGTAGAGATGGGATTTCACCATGTTGGCCAGGCTGGTCTCGAACTCCTGACCTCATGATCCACCCACCTCAGCCTCCTAAAGTGCTGGGATTACAGGCGTGAGCCACTGCGCCCGGCCTACTCTCTCTCTTTTATCAGCAAAACAAAAACTTCCCCAGAAGCTCCAGCTTTGTCTTATTGCTTAGAACTGGATTACATGGCCACCCGGATGTATCCAGGTCATGTGCCAATCTGAGCAATACTTGGGCTCGCCGGTAAGGCAGTGGGAAGAATGATAAGTAGATCTCAGTTGCACCCAGCTTGCCCTGTGCCAAGTCAGACAAGTCACAAAACACCAACCTCTGCCTCTTAGTCCACACACGTCTCCCCTCTGTTCACCTGTTTGCCCTTGAGCCTGCACCTGATGGGAAAATGCGTCCAGGCTCTGCCATTAGCAACAACCAGCGTGGGGATAGTGCTCGCATCTTTGGTGTGCAGAGAACCAAGCACACTACTTCTCCTAAACTCTTTGTTTATTTTTCTTGAGATGGGGTCTGGCCATGTTGCCCAGGCTGGTCTCAAGCTCCTGGGCTCAAGCAATCCTCCTGCCTCAGCCTCCGAAGTAGTTGGGATTACAGGTATGACCCACTATGCCCGGCCTCTCTTCTTTTCATCACAGTTTTAGCAATTGTTCCACCAGTGTATTACCTTTACAACTGCTAAAGAAACTAGAAACTACCCAAATGTCTCCTCGTAGTTAAAAAAATGGATCAATAAATCAGAGTACATTTACACAACAGTATACTGCGCAATGAGAATAAAATAACTGAGAATAAAACATTTACAACCATAAACAAAAACCTGGGTGAACCACACAATATGTAATATTGACAAAAAGAAAAAAAGAAAAAAAAAAGGCCCCACACAAAATAATATAGTGAGTTCTCACAAGATCTGATTATTTTTTATTTATATAAACATATTATATTTCTATCTATATAAATACATTTATTTTTATATGTTGTTCATAAATGGGCAAAATTAATTTATGGTGATAGAAGTTACAAAAGTTGCTACACTTGGGGAGAAGTCATGAAAGTCGCTACCCTTGCAGGCGAGGGAGTTAGGTAGTAGTGGAACTGGCTACACTTGGCGGGGGAGGTAGTGACTGCAAGGAGGACCCCACTGGTTTTTCTGGGGAGCTGCTTATGTTCCATGGCTCCTTCTGAATGCTGGTTACAAGGGTGTGTTCTGTTTTGTGAAAATTCACTGGCGTTTATGATACTTCTGTGCTTGTTTCTTTTTTCTTTCTTTCTTGAAACAGTCTCATTCTGTCATCTAGGCTGGAGTACAATGGCAGGATCTTGGCTCACTGCAACCTCCGCCTCCCGGGTTCAAGCGATTCTCTTGCCTCAGCCTCCTGAGTAGCTGGGATTACAGGCGCCCACCACTGAGCCCGGCTAATTTTTGTATTTTTTGTAGAGGCAGGGTTTTGCCACATTGGCCATACTGGTTTCGAACTCCTGACCTCAGGTAATCTGCCCGCCTCAGCCTCCCAAAGTGATGGGATTACAGGCGTGAGTCACTGTGCCCTGCCCTGTGCACGTTTCTTTACGCTCATTGTCTTTCAATAAAAGTTAATTTAAAACATTCCTGCAAGGGCATCGGTGGGGCAGACATCATTGGTTGCTCCTCCTCTCCTTTGATGACAGAATCCTGATTTCTCTCAAGGAGCAGCTCTACATGCTTTAGGGGAGGTCCTCCACTCCACCGTGAAAGAATAATCCTGTTTGGTTCAAATCGACCATGTTAACCTCTCCACCTCCCTCCCCGCCCTGTCCCAGCAGTCTGTGACTGGTTTAGCAAAGGACATGTGACCCAATTCTGGCCAGTAAGAATAAGATAAAATTCTGCTGGGGTGGTTTCTGGAAAAGCATCATCCTTCTCAAAGACAGACCCACTACAGATGTTGATTTTAAGGATGATGACCCCCCACCGAGGAGAACCAAGCGAAGCAGAGAGAAACAGAGACACAGGGGGCCCTGACGCCCTGTGTCTGGAGCTGCCCTTACCTGGATTTCTTGATATGTGAAATTAAAACTTTATTTACTATTGAAGACAGTGTGAATCTTCTCTTACTTGTTCCTCAAAGCAGCTTAACCAGAAACATCATTTTGGAAAACGTGCTCAAGACTGCTCCTTAGCTAGGATTCTGCTCCTATCTAGAATGTTTTAATATTAAAAAAAAATTGAGGTGCAGTGTGGTGGCTCACACCTGTAATCCCAGCGCTTTGGGAGGCTGAGGTGGGTGGATCACCTGAGGTCAGGAGTTCAAGACCAGCCTGGCCAACATAGCGAAACCCTGTCTCTACTAAAAATATAAAAATTAGCCAGGCGTGGTGGTGCACACCTGTAGTCCCAGCTGCTTGGGAGGCTGAGGCACGGGAATGGCTTGAACCAGGGAGGCGGAGGTTGCAGCGAGCCGAGACTATACCACTGCACTCCAGCCTGGGCGACAGAGTGAGACTCTATCTAAAGAAAAAACAAAAACAAACAAACAAAAATCATTGAATTACAACTATCACCCAGTACTATCTGCCCCTATTTTCACAACACACCACACACCCTGGCACCCCAGCCTTTCTGGAATGTTCCCCTGAAAAGTTGTGAGGACTTATAAATGGACACAAAGGGGAAGATAACGGTGACAATTATTGTATCATTTTGATGTATGTGTCCTTCTCTCACATCGTCGACTGTTCATCAGGCAGACACTTCTTGTCTCTTCTTCCTTGCTGGTAAGGAATAAGACGTGACAGAGAAATGTCAGAAACTCACTTTCCCGGCTCTCTTGAAGCTAGAGTGTCAGCATTGGGACCTTCTCCAATGAGTGGTCACTGAGCTCAACCCAAGAACAGATCCAGGGGTGTGGGGGTGTCTGGAAAAGACTCTTTCCTACCGAAGAGAGCTCTGCCAGCAGAGTCTCTCCTTCCTGCTTTTGTCACGGTGAGTGAGAATGTGATGCCTGGAGCTGTGGCAGTCATTTTACAGCCACGAGATTACAAGCCTGAAGGAGAAAGCTGACATATTTTCTTCTTCCTGCTAGAACATAAGCTTAAGGAAGGCAGGGGTTTGGTGTCTGCTTTATTAATCAGTCTATCCCAAGTGTCTGTAATATTGCTTGGCTCTCACAGGTGCTCATGAGCTGAATAAATGGATGAATGAACGAATGCAGAGGGCACTAGAGAAGAAAGATGGGTCCCTAAGGACGCAATGTAGGAATCACCAAACCATAGTACTTCCCTCTTTGGGGGCTTCTTCTTATGTGAATTAATACACACCCTTATTTCTTCTTTATTTATTTATTTATTTATTTATTTATTTATTTATTTATTTATTTATTTTGAGACACAGTCTCGCTCGTCGCCCAGGCTGGAGTGCAGTGGCGCCATCTCGGCTCACTGCAAGCTCTGCCTCCCGGGTTCACGCCATTCTCCTTCCTCAGCCTCGCGAGTAGCTGGGACTACAGGCGCCCACCACCACGCCCAGCTAATTTTTCTGTATTTTTAGTAGAGACGGGGTTTCAGCATGTTAACCAGGATGGTCTCAATCTCCTGACTTTGTGATCCGCCCGCCTCGGCCTCCCAAAGTGCTAGGATTACAAGTGTGAGCCACCGCGCCCAGCCCACATCCTTATTTCTTAATCCACTTTGAGTTGGGCATTTTGTTACTGACAAAATTTTCTAGTGTAATTCCTTTTCTAGAGTGTTCAATTTCCAAAGTATTCCCTGGAGTGACTTTCTATAACCACCCCTGAGTATCTTGAGGAATCTTACAGCTGGATTGGCACGTGGAGATCATTATGTTTCAATCCTCCCATTTTACAGGTAGAAAAACTGAGGTCCAGTAAAAGTACAAATGACCTTTACACAGGTCACTCAGAAAGTGCTGAAGACCAAAATATCTGTCTGTTGATGTGTTGTCCATTTCAATGACTACCATGCCCACAACCTTCTTAGGGGCCTTGCCCTGCCCACTGCTATGGATGAAGGGGTGGCTGGGGGATCCATGTTGCACTCGAACCGCTTTTCAGACTGGAGACAGAATCTGCATCTGACCCTAGGACAGCCAACCAAAAAATTTTTTTTTTCTCTAGGGGCTATGAACTAAGAAAACCCAATAACTGGAGCCAGTTATGGGGAAGACAGGAGATGCTTTGATAGGCAACAGGCGGACAATGTAATGAGAAAACAGAGGCGGGATGAGAAGAAAGAGACTGTAAAAGACACATAACTAGGGAAGAAGGGATAGAGATCGCACAGGCAGCTGCTTCTGCCCTGACATTTTTCCATTTAAATTCGTGAATATTCTTTCGATAACTGATATGGCCTGGCCCCTGTCCCCACCCAAATCTCATCTTGGATTTTAACCTGAATCGTAATTCCCACGTGCTGGGGGTGGGATCTCATGGGAGGTGATTAGATCATGTGGATGGTCCCCCCATGCTATTCTCGTGATAGTAGTGAGTTCTCTCAAGATCTGATGGTTTTATAATTTTCCCCCTTCATGCTGCCCTTCTCCTTTCTGCCGCCCTGTGAAGAAGGACACGTTTGGTTCCCCTTCTGCCACGATCGTAAGTTTTCTGAGGCCTCCCCAGCCATGCTGAGCTATGAGTCAATCAAACCTCTTTCCTTTATTAATTACCCAGTCTTGGGTAGTATCTTTGCAGCAACTTGAGAATGGACTAATACAATAACCCCCCTCCCATTTCTACCCTGGCCAATAAGCGGCTCCAGTTTATTCTCCACAAAGAGCCAGAATGATCTCCTTTGTGCATGAACCAGATTTGGCTGAAAAATCTCCAATGACTCCCCAACTTCTCAGAGAAAACGAACAAGTGTCCAGTTCTATGGGTCTTCTTTCAGCTCCTGGAGCATGTCCAGCATGCTCCATGCTCCCATCTCGGCACTTGGCACTTGACCTCCTTTCTGTCTGGAACACCAGTGCCCCAGATGTTCCTGGGGCTGACCCCCCCTTTTGTTTTTTTTGAGATAGAGTCTCCCTCCATCGCCCAGACTGGAGTGCAGTGGCGCCATCTTGGCTCACTGCATCACTGCAGCATCACTGCAACTTCTGCTTCCCAGGTTCCAGTGATTCTTCTGCCTCAGCCTCCTGAGTAGCTGGGATTACAGGCGTGTGACATCACGTCCGGCTAATTTTTGTACTTTTAGTAGAGACAGGGTTTCGTCGTGTTGGCCAGGCTGGTCTCGAACTCCTGACCTCAAATGATCCACCTGCCTCAGCCTCCCAAAGTGCTGGGGTTACAGGCGTGAGCCACTGCGCCCTGCTTGGGGCTGGCCACTCTTTATCCTCTCAGTCTCAAATGCCACCTCCTCAGCGAGGCCCTCTGTGTTTGTTACAGTGGCTGCTGTAACAAATCACTGAGGGTTTAGGTGCTTAAAACAACACAGATTTATTCTCTTGTAGTTTGGGAGGTCAGAAGTCCTAAAGATGTCACTGGGCAGAAATCAAGGTGGTCGGCAGGGCTGGTTCCTTCTGGAGGCTCTGGGGGTGGGGGGGTCCATTCCCATGTCCTCCCGGCTTCCAGAGGTTGCCCATATTCCTCGGCTCATGCCCCTTCCTTCATCTTCATTATTATTATTATTGTTAGAGATGGGGTCTTGCTCTGTTGCTCAGGCCGGAGTGCAGTGGTACAATCATGGCTCACTACAGCCCTGAACTCCTGGGCTCTGGTGATCCTCCCACCTCAGTCTCCCGAGTAGCTGGGACTCCAGGCACACACCACCACTCCCAGCAAATTTAAAAAAAAAAATTTTTTTTTTTTTTTTTTTTTTAAGAGATGGGGTTTCCCTATGTTGCCCAGGCTGGTCTTGAACTCCTGGCCTCAAGCCATGCACCTGCCTTGGCCTCCCAAAGTGCTGGGATTACAAGTGTGAGTCGCCGCGCTCATCTTCCTCTGTCTTCAAAGCCAGCAGCATATCATCTTCCAGTCTCTCATTCTGATCTTTCTGCCTCCCTCTTATAAGGACCCTTCTGATCACACTGGACCCACCCAGGTAATCCAGGATCATCTCCCCATCTCAAGACCCTTAATGACATCAGTAAAGCCCCCTTGCTATAGAAGGTAACATATTCACAGGCTCCAGAAGTTAAGATGGAGTTTTGAGGTGGGAGGGAGGGATTATGCTGCCTCCCATTCCCTCCTTGATCATCCAATGTAGAGACTCCCCTACCCACGACATTTCTTCTCTTGCCTCATGCCCTGCTCTCATTGTGTTCATGTCACTTACATAACTGCTATGGTACATCTCTCTCTCTCTCTCTCTTTTTTTTTTTTTTTTTTTTGAGATGGAGTCTTACTCTGTCGCCAGGCTGGAGTGCAGTGGTGTGATCTCAGCTCACTGCAATCTCCGCCTCCCAGGTTCAAGCGATTCTCCTGCCTCAGTCTCCTGAGTAGCTGGGATTACAGGTGCGGACCACCATGCCCAGCTAATTTTTGTATTTTTCGTAGAGAGGGGGTTTCACCATGTTGGCCAGGCTGGTCTCGATTTCCTGAACTGGTGATTCGCCCGCTTTGGCCTCCCAATCATCTCTCTCTTTATTGTCTGTCTTCCACTCCTGGAATGTGAGCTCCACAAGGCAGGAATTTTTTGGTTCTGTTTTGCCCAGTGCCTTATCCCCAGCACCTGGAACCATTCCTGGTGCAAAATAGCCACTGGGGCCGGGTGTGGCGGCTCATGCCTGTAATCCCAGCACTTTGGGAGGCCGAGGCGGGCAGATCACTTGAGGTCAGGAGTTCGAGACCAACCTGGCCAACATGGTGAAATCCTGTTTCTACTAAAAATACAAAAACTAGCTGGGCATAGTGGTGTGCGCCTGTAATCCCAGATACTTGGGAGGCTGAGGCAGGAGAATCGCTTGAACCTGGGAGGTGTAGGTTGCAGTGAGCCCAGATTGTGCCACTGCACTCCAGTGTGGTTGACAGAGTGAGACTCCATCGCAAAACAAAAATAAATAAATAAATATAAATAAAAAATAGCCACCTGGCCAATATTTATGAAGAAGGTGAAAGTAGTCCGACCAGGCCTCTGTTTCTCATAACGCAAGTGACCTCATAGAGAAAACACACGAGCCTGGAGAGGGAGATGTGACTTGAAGAAAACACATGAGCCTGGAGAGGGAGATGTGACTTGTTCATAGCCACCCTGCACAGGGAGGAGACACACGTAGAGTCCATTCTCAGTCAGTTTATTTGTGGGACTAAATTTGGGGCAGAGCTGCAGAGAAGGGATGGGCCCTGAGCTTCGGGATGAAAGCGCCTCAGGGAGAGTGGGATGCAACCCCCATCCTGGGCAGTTGTGGAAACTGTTCCCAGGGTTCAGCTAGAGAAACAGGGTCGGCCTACCGTTGGGGAAGCGGACCCTGAATCCAGGAGACATGGGGTCCGGGGCTGGAGAGATGAACATTCGCAACATCTCTGGGAAGGAATGAGGGTCTGAAAGGAGTGTCGGGGCTGTCCCTGCAGCAGGTGGCGACGCCGGTGTGCTCAGTCCTGGGGATGACTCAAGAGTTGGCCTGGATGGTTTCCTGGATCCACTTGGTGAACTTGCAGAGGTTGGTGTAGACGCCCGGTCTGTTGGGCTTGGCACAAGGGTAATCTCCCCAGGACACAAGTCCCTGCAGGGAGCCGTTGCAGACCACCGGCCCCCCAGAATCACCCTGCAGGAGAGAAAGGGAGGCACAAGAGAGGCAGAGATGTGGCAAGGTGGGCAGAAGGAGACACGAGAGATCCAGAGATGTCCACAGATGGAGAAGGTGGAGACAGACACACAGAGATGGAAAGTACAGAGATGAAGAGATGCAGACAAAGACAGAGATGGAGATGCAGGCAAAAAGAGAGAGAGGGAGAATGCTATTAATATTTCACCCCAAATCCAACTTTTTTTTTTTTTTTGGGGACAGAGTCTCGCTCTGTTGCCCAGGCTGGAGGGCAGTAGCTCAACCTCAGCTCCCAGCAGCCTCCGTCTCTTGGGTTCAAGCAATTCTCCCATTCCAGCCTCCCAAGTAGCTGGGATTATGGGCGCCCACCACCATGCCTGGCTAATTTTTTGTATTTTTTAGTAGAGACGGGGTTTCACCATGTTGGCCAGGCTGGTCTCAAACTCTTGACCTCAAGTGGTTCGCCCACCTCAGCCTCCAAAGTGTTGGGATTACAGGCGTGGGCCACCACGCCCGACCTCCAGGTTCAACCTTGAGACCCCATTTGTCACTCTCCACTCACTCTTCCTCTTCCAGATTCCTCTTGTCCACACATCATTTCGGGGGGTCTGTCACCCTTCCTCTCCACATCTGGAATCTTTGTCTCTACTTTCTGTTCCAGCCTGTCTCCCTCACCGTGTGTCTCTCCACCTCTCTTTCTCTCACTCTGCCCTCGGGCCTGTGCAGGCCTTATTTCTCTTACTGGACACACGCCTTCCTTCCTCACTGTCCACCAATCCATCCTTACATCTCCCTTCCACAAAAATACAGTTCTCAGCCCCTGGATGAGGGCTTCTCGATCTGGGCACTGTGGGCATCTGAAGCTGGATAATGGTTTGTTGTGGAGGCCTGTCCTGTGCGTCATAGCATGTTGAGCAGCACCCTTGGCCTCTACCCGCTAGATGCCAGTAATGTCCCTCCACGCAGTTGTGACAACCAAATATGTCTCCTGGTATTGCCAATGTCTCCTAGGGGGCAGAATCACTCCCAGTAGAAAACCATTCACTCGGACTAATTTGTGTTTCCTGTCCTTCATTCCCCATACCTCCCTATAATTACCCTCCTGGAATAATACTCACTGCTCAACAGTCATTTTTCCCTCCTTTCCCTCCTTCCTTCCTTCTTCCTTCCTTCCTTTCTCTCTTTCTTTCTTCCTTTGCTTTGTCATCCAGGCTGCTGTCTGGAGTGCAGTGGTGCAATCATGGCTCACTGCAGCCTCCAACTTTTGGGCTCAAGCAATTCTCCCACCTCAGCCTCCCAAGTAGCTGGAACTACAGGTGCAAGCTACCACATCCGGCTAATTAAAAAGAAAATAGTACATATTTATCTATCTCTTTATTGCCTGTCTCCCACTTGGGGAGCATGAGGTCCATGTGGCAGGAAGTTTTTGGTCTGTTTTGCCCAATGCCATAACCACAGCACCTGGAACCATTCCTGGTGCAAAATAGCCACTTGGCTAATATTTATGAAGAAAATGAAAAGTAGCTTGAATGGATCTCTGTTTGAGGTAGAGAGAAATATCTATCTCCCAGCTGGGCTTGGTGGCTCACACCTGTAATCCCAGCACTTTGGGAGGCTGAGGCAGCCAGATCACTTGAGGTCAGGAATTCAAGACAAGCCTGGTCAACATGGTGAAACCCCGCCTCTACGGAAAAAAAAAAAAAATAGCGGGGCATGGTGGTGGGTGCCTGTTATCCCAGCTACTTGGGAGGCTGAGGTGGAAGAATCGCTTGAACCCAGGAGGTGCAGGCTGCAGTGAGCTGAGATGGTGCCACTGCACTCTAGCCTGGGTGACAGAGCGAGATTCCATCTCAAAAATAAAAAAAAAGAAAATAAATATCTATCTCTGTTAGAGATAAATAAATATGTACATACTACAATAATTATGTAAGCGGTATGAATAAAATATACTAAAATAAAAACAATTCATATTTTTATTTTTTATTTTTAGTTACCCAGGCTGGTCTTGAACTCCTGAGCTCAAGTGATCTTCCTACTTCAGTTTCCCAGAGTGCTGGGATTACAGGCATGTGCCATTGCACACGGCCTCATTTCTTATTTATATGCATGCAAAATGTGAATAATTAGAGAGTCCTGGTATCAGTTATTAGGAAAGCCAAGACTTGTCTTTTTCTCAGTAGCAGACACTGTTTCAAGGCAAACAAGCTTAGCTACCTGAACCTCTAAATTTCAACTTTCTTGTGGTTTCATTTCTCTCATTATTTTTAAAATTTAACACCTCTGCAGAGTTTCTTTTGAGAGGCTGTTAGTTAACTGCTCTGAGCCTTGGCTCCTTGTCTGTAAAATAGGGCTAATAATAACAGGTGAATGAGTTCGTGAGTGGAGGCATGCAAACTACTTAAAACAGTGTCCAGCAATTAGCCAGATGCTACTATTTTCATACTATTAGTATTAGTATTGTTGTAGTTGTTATTATTTCTTGCTTGCAGCTTTTAGTGCTCACACCCAGACCACACACCGGTATGAAAAAACAAACAAAAAAACACCTTGAGGTCTGGAAAAACAGGACACTAACCTTACCTACAGAAAGGCTAAATAGTTTTAAATGCTACCATTCGAATGAGATGTGTTTTTCTTTTTTTTGTTTGTTTGTTTTGAGACAGAGTGTCATTCGTCGCCCAGGCTGGAGTGCAGTGGCTCAGTCTTGGTTCACTGCAAGCTCCGCCTCCCAGGTTCACACCATTCTCCTGCTTCAGTCTCCCCAACAGCTGGGACTACAGGTGCCCGCCACCACACTCGGCTAATTTTTTTTTTTTTTTTTTTTTTTCAGTAGAGATGGGGTTTCACCATGTTAGCCAGGATGGTCTTGATCTCCTAACTTTGTGATCCGCCCGCCTTGGCCTCCCAAAGTGCTGGGATTACAGGCGTGAGCCACTGCACCCAGCGTGGACTCTCCTTTCTGTTGTTCCCACCTCAAGGTCTTTGCCTCTGCTGTCAACTTTGAAAGGTGGATTTCCCCTCTTCCTTCAGGTCTTAACTCCACTCTCCCCTGCTCAGAGATGCTTTCCTCAACCACCTGAGCTTCAAAGGCCAAGTCACTTGGCCTTTGATGTGCTTTCTTCTGTTAAAAGTTTCCCCCCTCGCCACCCACCCCTACACCCAGGGCACAGAGAAGAAACTGGGAGAGCTGGGAAGTTGTTGCAATTGTCAGGTTTGTACAATTTTGGGGGGAGCTTTTTGTAGCCATGGGACTGGAGTACTCCTGAATCCCCAGCTTCCTATCTACTGTTGAAACGCACACCCTGCTAATGAGAGCTTCTTAACTTACGTCCCTCTAGATCCTTTGGGAGCCTGGATACAAAGGAGGGTGCTGGTTGATGTAACAGTTTGATTTTAAATTCTGTCTTCCTCAGCAGATACTGCTTCCATTAGAACATAGGGAAGCTCTGTGTTGGTGACCAGGAAATACTGGTAGAACATTCGCCCCTGCCTACCCCTCCAGCCTCACTTCCTACTGTTTCCTCCACTTTTGTTCTCCATTTTCATTGGTTTCCTTTTCTTCTTTGAATCAGTCAAACTCCTTTCTGCCTCAGGGCCTTTGCACATGCCTTTTCTTTCCCCTTAAACTTCACGAGTTTAGCTTCTTTGTGTCATCCATTCTCTGCTCAAATGCCACCTCTCCAAGGAGGCTCCCCGACCACCTTTTTGAATATTTACCCTTATTGTTTACTATCCTAAAACTATGTTTCATTTTGGGGTAAACCCTTACTGCCCTCTGAATATTCCCTATTTATGCAGATTCTTGACCACGGAGTTTTATATTTTATTTTTTAACCTTGTTGTTCCTCCAGCCCTTCCAGCAGCTTTGTAATAAATCCCTTGTATTAAATATTCTCTTGTAAAAATACCTACCAGATTTCTCTTTTCCCTCCTCAAGATATTTTACCAGCATTTGCTGGAAAACTGTCATATGACAGATTTTGTTGAAACAAGACACATCACTACCACATGCCTGAAAACTGCCAAAACTGATGTGTGTAACATGGAGTGCCCCCATTAGATGTGGTATCTTTATGCAGTGCACAACCTGCCCAACCGTACAAAACAGCCTTGATCTTTCCCTCTAGACCCGTGCTATCCAATACAGTAACTGCTGGCCACGTGTGGCTACTGAGCTCCTGAAATGTAGCTAGTCCAAATTGAGATGTGCTGTCAGTATAAAATACATACTCGCTTTCAAAGACTTGGTATGAAAACAAAACAAGAAAAGAACGTAAAGTATCTCATTCATAATGGTTTTATATTAATTAAACTTTGAAATGATTGTATTTGGGATACATTGGGTTATTAAAGTTAACTTCACCTCTTTCTTTCTTTCCTTCCTTCCTTCTTTTTTTTTTCGAGACAAGGTGTCACTCTGTCTCCTGGGTTGGAGTGCAATCGCGCGATCTCACCTTACTGCAACCTCCACCTCCTGGGTTTAAGTGATTCTCATGTCTCAGCCTCCTGAGTAGCTGAGATTACAGGCACCCACCATCAGGCCCAGCTAATTTTTGTTTTTTTGTTTTTGTAGAGACAGAGTTTTGCCATGTTGGTCAGACTGGTCTCGAACTTCTGACCACAGGTGATCCGCCCACCTCAGCCTCCCAAAGTACCGGGATTACAGGCCTGAGCCACTGCGCCCGGCCTTTTCTTCTTGTTTTAATGTGGCTACTAGAAAATTGGAAATGACGTAAGCAGCTCAGCATTATTTCTACTAAATACCACTACTGTAGGGTTTGAGCTCTGTGAGAACAGGGGTCCTGACTGTCTTGGCGATGGCTGGATTCTCAGAACTTGGCAAAATTCATGTTATCGAGCTGGCACTCAGTGTGCATCTGCTGAATAAAGAGAGAGGTGTCCTCACCTGGCAGGAGTCTCTACCCGCCTCGTCACCGGCGCAGAACATGGTGTCATCTATCTGTCTCGGGTAGGCATCCTCGCACCTTTTCTGACTTAGCACGCTGATATTCAGGCACTGGAGGACCTTAGGGAAGTGCACTGTCAAACAGGAACACAATGAGAGGTGGAGAAAGATGGAAGGTGGCAGAGATGGGTCGGTATCAAGAAGAACCTGGACACTCACCTTGGGGACTTCTGGTTGTCCCCCAGCCAGATACCAAGCACTTTGTCCCAGCAGACGGACAATGAGAGGAGACGTTGATGGGTCTGACATCTTTAGTGGAATGAATTCTTCTGTTCAGTTTGATGAGCATGAGGTCATTAGAGTGGCCAGGGTGGGAGTAGCCAGGGTGGGGGATGGATTTGATCCCCTGGAACATCTGCTGCCCAGATTCATAAACTGGTGACAGGGAGTAGTGGCCGAGACGGACTCTGAAAACTCTGAGGAAGATGGGGCAGGTCACCACCAACACTGATCTCTATCTCCATGTCCAACGCCAATCCCAACCCCACACCCAGCCCCAGCCCCAGTCCCACCCTCACCCCCAGTCCGCAAACCATCCTCAGCTCCGTCTTGGTCTCCAGTTCCATGTCTGTCCCCATCCCAATCCCAATTCCAAACCCATCCCATTCCCAGCCCTAATCCTTTCGCTACCCAGAAGCCATCACACATGCATTCTGGAGCCCAAATCCAACCATCCCCAACCCCAACCCAAATTCCATTCCCCACCCTTAATTCTAGATCTGTTCCCAATCCCAACACTACCTCCATTCCATCTTCATTTCCACCCCAGCACGATTTTCACCCACCCCCAATTCTAAAGCCCATCCCAGTTCCACCTCCATCCCAAACCATTCGACCAATATACGCTCCTAACCCCAATTCCACCTCCATCCCAAACCATTCAACAAGTACACGCTCTTAACCTGGAATCCAACCCATCCTTAGCTCCTTCCCGTTCCCTACCACAACACTCTCCCCTCTCCAACCTTATCCTCCCACCCTACTCTCCGGCAAAACTCCATCCTTAGTCCTATCCCCAACTTGACCTCCTCCTGCTCCCACATCTCCAACCCGTCCCCACCAGCCCTCACCTCCATGCCCCCCAACCCCACTTCCCCGTCCCCACCAGCCCTCCTCTTGGAACTCCCACTCACTTCTTCCTGCAGTGCGCGGCCGTGAGCAGCCACTGTGGATGCACCAACACCCCCCCGCAGTAGAGCTGGTTGGGCCCTAGCAACAGCGCAGCCTGCCACGGCTGCGTGTGCTTATCGCAGTCGGACCCGTTGATGATGCGACTGCTGCTGTCATCCGACCGGGCATCGTCCCCGGCCCCAGCTCCCAGGTCCTGGTTGCTCCCAGAGGGCACGGTGTTAGAGGGATTGTCACAGGAAACATCATCGTTGGCGAGAACATGCTCTGAGGACGGAAAATGGGTTGGGCGGGGCTCAGAGGCGGGGCTTGGGCTCGGGGTGGGTCTCAGACTCAAGAGGCCAGACCTGCTAGGGGGTGGGTGTCTGACCTGCTGAGGGGGCGGGGCCAGGGTTTAGGGGCGGGGCCTGGAGAATAAGAGTGGCACCGCTCAAGACCAGGCTCAAGCTTAAGGACAGAGCCCAGGCTCAGGTAGGGTTGCCGGACTCTAACTGGGCCTCACGGATTCCTGGAATTGGCTAGAACTAAATGGGAGGATAAAATTGGGTACGGGATTCCTGGACAAGCTCAGGGGTAGAGCCAAGGCTGAGGGGGCTGGAGCCTGGGGATGGGAGGGAGACCAGGGCTTTAGGGATGGAACTGGTCTCAGGAAGTGGGGTCAGGCCTCAGTGAGTGGGGTCAGGGCTGGAGGCAGGAAGGGGTTTGGAATCGACTTGGTCAGGGCCAAGGCCAGGGTTACATGTTAGAGTCTCCTATAAAGAGCTCTGACTTTGGGCGGGGTGCACTGGCTCACACCTGTAACCCCAGCACTCTGGGAGGCTGAGGCGGGCGGATCACCTGAGGTTGGGAGTTCGAGACCAGCCTGGCCAACAAGGTGAAACCCCGTCTCTACTAAAAACACAAAAATTAGCCAGGCGTGTTGGTACGCCTGTAATTCCAGTTACTCAGGAGGTGGAGGCACGAGAATCACTTGAACCCAGGAGGCAGAGGTTGAAGTGAGCTGAGATCACGCCACTGCACTCCAGCCTGGGAGAAAGAGCAAGACTCTGTCTCCAAAAAACAACAACAACAACAAAAAAAACCTCTGACTTCTGACTCTGACTTTGAAGGGGGTTCTAGAACGTGCCCACAGAATAGGGACTGGAGCCTGGCTCAAAGGGTTGCGGCCTGAGGCGGGGTCAACTAGAGTCTGGCCTAGGGGCGTGGTTGAGGAAAGGAGGTGGGGTCAGAGCTCATGGGCGGAGCTAGGGTTCCCAAAGCTAGACCAGGAAAGAAGGGCTCAGCTTAGGGGGCCACGTGGAGGGGAAGAGCAGGCATAGGTTTCTGAATTCTCGGATACAACCTTGCCTCCTGGATCCTGTCAATCCCCTCCTCTCATATACAGACCTACGGACTACATACATGCCCCCCTCCATCACCCGTCCTCCCATGCCCATTCACTGGTTCTTACTCCTTTTTTTCTTTTTCTTTTTCTTTCTTTTTTTTTTTTTTGAGACGGAGTTTTGCTCTTGTTGCCCAGGCTAGAGTGCAATGGGGCGATCTTGGCTCACCGCAGCCTCCACCTCCCGGGTTCAAGCGATTTTCCTGCCTCAGTCTCCCGAGTAGCTGGGATTACAGGCATGCGCCACAACACCAGCTAATTTTTTGTATTTTTAGTTGAGATGGGGTTTCACCATGTTGGCCAGGCTGGTCTCCAACTCCCGACCTCGGGTGATCTGCCCTCCCTGGACTCCCAAAGTGCTGGGATTACAGGCGTGAGCCACCGCGCCCGGCCTGGTTCTTACCCTTGCTAATGGCCCTGGCACCAACATCACTCAAGAACTCACCCGGAGAACCACGCACGCAACAGCAGTAACCTCCAAGCGTGCTCGCGGTTCTGCAGACAGGCAAACATTGCCTCCACAGGCGCAGCTGACAGTACAGCTCTGTCTCCAGGTACACACGCTCACCAGGTACATACACTCCTGGGCAGCCTTGCGGGATCGCACACCCTCATCCACAGTGTCTCAGTGCACGCAAAGATGCCATGTTTGCATAGATGCTCAGACTGCCACATACTGTTCTGCACACAGGCACACACCTCAAGTTGGTCACCTAGCACCCATCTCCCAGACACAGCCATCCCTGCACCCTTTATCCCTCCAGGCAGAGACAGAAACTCCAGACACACAGCTGCACCATCACACATACCGTAGAATTTACACGGCCTCACACAGACACACACAGTCACGTACAGTCACCCCTACATAGAGCTTCAGGTGGTCACAAGGTCACAAATACAGGCACCCATAATGTCGCACTCAGCCACAATCACATAATCGCCTGCAAGCATACAGTCACACATTTCCATGGTGATGACCGCTTTTGTTGCACGAAATCCCGGGACCTCAGGGACAGGACCTGCAGATCCCTGCAGTCATATACAAAGCCAAGTCTCCACACACAGCCAAACACACAGTAAACACCCCCAGTGCCACATGCATTCGCCCACATCACTGTGGAGCCACACACAATCTTAAATGCACACACAATCACGAAACCACACATACAGCCTCAAAGGGTCAGTGCCACCTGCTGCACAGTCACTTGCTATGGGAAAAGGCATCCCCCTCCCCGACACACACCGTGGCAGTCACAGGGCCACACACAATCGCACAACCACAAATACAGACCGAGACTCACATTCACCCAGTCCCGGAGTCACGCCCAGGCTCACACAGTTCCCCAGGGGACAGGCACTCTAGTGACGCAGAGACAGTCCTCCCTATCCCACGCCCCCCACCCCAGAGTTCTGGTTACCTGTGACCCCGAGAAGCAAGGCTGTGATCAGAGCACAGAGCACCCACATCCAGGGGGTTCTTGCTGTAGCCATGGCCGCTGCACCTGGTTGGGGGATGTCAGAGGGTTGAGAGGCCCAGGCGATCCCAGAAGCCCTTAACTCACTTCCCCTTCCTCCCCTACCTTATTTCCCCAGGTAGAGAGGAAGCACGAGGACGCTGTGCCACCATCAGCCCTGTGCTGAGACCCAGGCACTACGGAATTCGGAAGATAGGAGTCTAGCAACCTCCAGACGGGGCGAGGAGGGAAGACAGAGAAAGCTGTGGGTGCAGGACGCACAGACGCCTCTCCTTCCCTGCCTGCTGAGCCACCCACCCCAGGTCTCACCTGCCCTGTCCCCCAGGTAGGGGGTGGCGGATTTGCTTCCAGTTCAGCCGCGGATTTCTCAGGCCTGCACCTTCCTGGCCACTGCCTCCTCCTGGGCTCTGGGCACCAGGCCTGAGTTATAACCACCCACTGCTCCCTGGGGCACATTCCCGGGCAATGAGGTGCCTATTGGGCCTTAGCAATCGCTCCTCCTGCTCCCCCCATCTCCACCCCCGGAGCAGCCCCCACCCCGTCCCGAATACCACTCCCTACCTCCCTGGCTCGGAGGATGGGGAGGGGTCTCCGGAAGCCAGGCCAGCCCCTTCCCTGCCTCCCCCAGCCTTCGAGATCTGGCTTCTCACCAACTCCGTGTCACTATTCCTGGCGCCTGGATTGCTTGCTTTCTTCTCTGCGTTTTGCTCATTCCACCACTGTCTGTTCCCCCTCGATACTCCTCTTTCCATTTTGTCTCTTTTTTTTTCTTTTTTTTTTTTTTTTTTTTTTTTTTTCTTTTCAGATTCTTCTTCCATCTCTCTGTGGTTCTCCCAGGGCTATCTTTTTGAGTCTCTCTCAATATCTCGTGTCTCTCTCCACCCCTCCCCTCTCTCCTTCTCTCTCTCCCTCTCGCCTCTCTCTCTCTCTCTCCTGTCTGTCTTAGGAGCCTTGTTTCTCTCTCCTTGGGCCACAAGTGGTGCTGTCTCCCTGTTCCTCGCTCTCTGTCTTTCTATGCCTCTGTGATTCTCTCTTTTTTAAGGGTTCTGAGTGATTTGTCAAATATAGCTTAGAGCTCTCAGCCTGTTTATTTTCCTTTATTTCACTTCTGCTCTATCTGTTGACAGCATTTTTTTTTTTTTTTTGGGTATAGCTAAGGTGTAACACACTGGTTGTTTGTTTGTTTATTTGTTTATTTGAGACAGAGTCTTGCTCTGTCACCCAGGCTGGAGGGCAGTGGTGTGATCTCGGCCCACTGCAACCTCTGCCTCCTGTGTGTTCAAG
>NC_045454.1:7186449-7192549 GCF_002776525.5 Piliocolobus tephrosceles | reverse complement strand
TCAGCCTCCGGAGTAGCTGGGATTACAGGTGCCCCACGATGCCCGGCTGATTTTTTTTTTTTTTTTTTTTTAGTAGAGATGGAGTTTCACCGTGTTGGCCAGGCTGGTCTTGAACTCCTGGCCTCAAATGATTCACCCACCTCTGCCTCCCAAAGTGCTGGAATTACAGGCGTGAGCCACCATGCCTGGCCCAAACTGCATATTTAAAGGGTGGAGTCTGATGGCATTAGGTACCTGTCACACCATCACCATAATCAAGAGGATGATCATAGACACCGCCCTGAAAATTGTGCTCCTGCCCCTTTGCGTGTGTCTGGGACTCTCTGTTAATCTCTCTTTCTTTACACCTCTGTGTCTCCCTTTGTATCTTTCTGTATCTTCTCTTTTCTCTCTGACTTTGTGTGCCCCTGTGTCCCAGGCTCCCTGTGTGTTTTCTCTGTGTTTCTGTATTTGTATTATTCTGTCTCTTTCTCTC
The DNA here is from genome assembly GCF_002776525.5 of Piliocolobus tephrosceles. Lineage (NCBI taxonomy): Eukaryota > Metazoa > Chordata > Mammalia > Primates > Cercopithecidae > Piliocolobus > Piliocolobus tephrosceles. Next base: position 7,192,074 of record NC_045454.1, on the reverse strand, counting down.
CCCCACTCCTTCCTCCTTCCCTGTCTTTCTGCCTCCCAATCCCTGCATTTTGGGCAGGGGAGACTCATGCCACTTTAAAGAGGGAGCCCTGAACTCCTTCTCTTGCCTTCACTCTGGGCCCAGAAAGAGGCAGGGACCCAGTCTGGGAACCCACAGGTGCTGTGGCTCGGCTGGTGTGGCCAGGCATGGGTGAGAACGTTGGGCAGGGCTACTTGTTGATGGGAAAATAGATCAAGAGGCCAGGAAAGGGGCAGATGGCTTGAGAAATGAGTATTGGGTGGGGAACCCGAAAGGTGGCTTCTCCCTCCCCACTCCTAGGCCATCTGAGGCCGCCTCACCTGACCTCGTCTCTATGCCAGTTTTTCTTTCCGTCTGCTGCCAGCTCTCTGCATCTGTCTTCGTGTCTTCTTGTCTCTGTCCTCACTAGGAAGTAAGAACTAACTAAACATTCATCTGTGGTGTGCCAGACACAGGTGTCTGTGAACAGTCAGACTCAGGTGTCCGTGAACAACCAGACTCAGGTGTCCATGAACAGCCAGACTCAGGTGTCCGTGAACAGTCACACTCAGGTGTCTGTGAACAGTCAGACTCAGGTGTCCGTGAACAGTCAGACTCAGGTGTCCATGAACAGTCAGACTCAGGTGTCTGTGAACAGTCAGACTCAGGTGTCTGTGAACAGCCAGACTCAGGTGTCCATGAACAATCAGACTCAGGTGTCCGTGAACAATCAGACTCAGGTGTCTGTGAACAATCAGACTCAGGTGTCCGTGAACAATCAGACTCAGGTGTCTGTGAACAGTCAGACTCAGGTGTCCATGAACAGCCAGACTCAGGTGTCCGTGAACAGCCAGACTCAGGTGTCCGTGAACAATCAGACTCAGGTGTCCGTGAACAAAATGACAAAGACTCCTGAACATGCTGTCCTCTTTGAGCCCTCTTTCCTTGAGGGTAAAAAACCAACCAAGCTGTATTGCTCACATCTGTAATTCTTTAAAGGGGAGATTTTAGAGCACTCAAGACTGGTTTTAGTGCACACCGAAAAAAAAAAAAACAAAACAAAATAACTAAAACCTATTCTGAGGTTTATTTTGATTACGAGAATTAATATCTCATTCATTAAAGTGACAAAACCATGGCCAGGCACGGTGGCTCACGTCTGTAATCCCAGCACTTTGGGAGGCCAAGGTGGGTGGATCACCTGAGGTCAGGAGTTTGAGACCAGCCTGGCCAACATGGGGAAACCCCGTCTCTACTAAAAATACAAAAATTCGCTGGGCGTGGTGGTGCACGCCTGTAATCCCAGCTACTCAGGAGGCTGAGGCAGGAGAATCGCTTGAACTTGGGAGGTGGAGGTTGCAGTGAGCTGAGGTCACACCATTGCACTCCAGCCTGGGAGACAAGAGTGAAACACCATCTCAAAATTAATTAATTAATTAATTAATTAATTAATTAAGTGACAAAACCAGTGACCTACTTCTTCCTTAGTCTTTTAAGTTGTTTACAACCCATTTTGGTCTAGATAAATCTTTTTTTTTTTCTTTCTTTCTTTTAGACATCTGTTGCTTTTATTTATTTATTTATTTATTTATTTATTATTTTATTATTGTTATTTTTTGAGACAGAGTCTTGCTCTGTTGCCCTGGCTAGAGTGCAGTGGCGCAATCTTGGCTCACCGCAACCTTCACCTCCTGGGTTCAAACGATTCTCCTGTCTCAGCCTCCCGCGTAGCTGGGACTACAGGAAGCACACTGACTAATTATTTTTTTGTATTTTAGTAGAGACGGGGTTTCACCATGTTAGCCAGGATAGTCTCGACCTCCTGACCTCGTGATCCGCCCACCTCGGCCTCCCAAAGTGCTGGGATTACAGGCGTGAGCCACCGCGCCCAGCCTATGGGGTCCTTATAATAATGTTTGCTCCTATTTACAAACTAAGTTAATTAAACACCTTCAGACATTTTAAACTACATTTCTAAAACCAACACGTTCAATCTCTTCTGGAAGTCCCTTGATTTTTAGGCAACACTTCCAAAGCATTGAAGTGCGTTTGTACATCTGAGTGTACAGTTGTACTCATAAATATGACCCATGTTGCATTCTTTCAGATATCCCAATGCTGGAAATTAACTTGGTGTAACGCCATCTTAAAAATCACAGCTCGATTATTACACATTTAAAGCTGAAGTCACAAGGCTTTCCTTATAACAGGTGAAATTCTCTTAGACACACAGTCACCTAAAATACTGAAAGTGTAGAGATTGTGCTTCAAAAAAATAAAATTCATATGAAGGGTTGGATGTCTAAACCTTTTAATGCTCAGTTCCGAAACATATCAGAATTACAAGAAGACTTCAGTACAGAAGAGTGGTTAGAAGCCCAAACTGTGGCACCAGCCCCTAGCATTTAAATTCTGGTGCGGCCACCTACTAGCTGTGAGATTTTGGTCACACCATGGACCCACTCTGTGCCTTGGTTTCCCTGTCTGTAAAATGGGAACAATAATGGTATCCACCTCACAGGCTTGCAATGAGGATCAAATTAGTTAATACATGTAAGGCACAAATCAGTTAATATATGTACCTGGCAAGTGCTGATAAGTGTATTTTAAATTATTATTATTATTGTTGTCATGACTATCATTATTCTTATTATCCATTCAGAAAGCCAGTTTCAAGCCAGGCACAGTGACTCACGCCTGCCATCCCAACACTTTCCGAGTCCGAGATGCACGGATCACTTGAGGTCAGGAGTCTGAGACCAGCCTGGTCAACATGGCAAAACCCTGTCTCTACTAAAAAAGAAAAATACAAAAAAAAAAAAAAAAAAAAAAAAATTAGCTGGGTGTGGTGGCACACACCTGTAATCCCAGCTACTCAGGAGGCTGAGACAGGAGAACTGCTTAAGCCTGGGAGGCAGAGGCTGCAGTGAGCTGAGATTGTGCCATTGCACTCCAGCCTGGGTGACAGAGTGAAACTCTGAGACTCCGTTAAAAAAAAAAGAAAGCCAATTTTCTCTCAATTAACTGCAGCTGATTTTGGTCTTGACTGTCATTGACTGGGTTCCTCTTGGTGACCCTGGTGAATTTCACGGCTTGTCCAGAGAAGGTTGGTCAAGGGGGGCCCAGGCCATTCACATGACTTCATAATTCCATCAGCTCACAAATCAGCCACTTCCTTCCATCAAGTCCCCATGATAAAATGTTGCATTTCTTTGATTCTTAAGACAAAGATCACAGGGTCTTTCTAAAGCCCAGATCTGACCACGTCCTTCGTTTTCTCCAGGCCCTCGGGATCTTCTGCCTGGCTCTCAGTGGCGTCATCTTCTGCTGACCTACATTTCCGGCCACGTCATTCATTTCTCCCACCTCAAACTCCAGCCTTCACCATCCAGGACATTTCACAGGTGTCCTCACACCCCCAGCTTTTTCTACATGTTGCTCCTTCTGTGAGAAGGCCACCCACCCAAACTTCTCCAAAGGGTGAACTCATATCCAGCCTTCCTTTCCAGCCCTCCCAGGCCCAGCCCCACCTCAACCCTCATCTTCTCTCCCTGCATTATCACCTCAACCTCCTCCCCAACCCCAGCCTCCAGTGTCTCCCTTCTGGTTCATCCTGCACATAGCCCCAGGGCTGTCCTGGCTCACAGACTTTCCATGGCTCCCCAGTGCCCTCAGAAGGTCCCAGCCTCTCACACTGGCATCTGAGGTTCTTGGAGACCTGACCCTTGCCCTCCTCTTCCATCACCCTTAACCATGCACGGTGGTCTTCCTACCCTCCAACCTTCCTGGTTTTGCTGTGACAAAAGTTTAAGCTGGGTACGGTGGCTCACGCCTGTAATCCCAGCACTTTGGGAGGCCGAGGTGGGCAGATCATGAGGTCAGGAGTTTGAGACCAGCCCGGCCAACATGGTGACACCCTGTCACTACTAAAAATATAAAAATTAGCTGGGCGTGGTGGCACTTGCCTGTAATCCCAGCTACTCAGGAGGCTGAGGGAGGAGAATTGCTTGAACCCGGGAGGCGGAGGTTGCAGTGAACTGAGATGACGCCATTGCACTCCAGCCTGGGTGACAGAGCAAGACTCCATCTTGGGGAGGAAAAAGAAAAGTTTAGGGGCAAGAGCCATCTTTGAGGTGGCACAAGGTGGAGGCATCAAGGGTGCCTTCCTGGAGGGGAGGAAAAATCAAATAGGGCTGTACAGGAGAACTGAAAATATCTAGATTTCAGAAAGGTGGAAGTCAAATCAAAGCAAAAAGCTCCACTCACAATAAAATTCATTCTTTTTTTTCTTTTCTTTTCTTTTCTTTTTTTTTGACACGGAGTCTCGCTCTGTTGCCCAGGCTGGAGTGCAGTGGCCGGATCTCAGCTCAGTACAAGCTCCGCCCCCCGGATTCCCGCCATTCTCCTGCCTCAGCCCCCAAGTAGCTGGAACTACAGGCGCCCGCCACCTCACCCGGCTAGTTTTTTGTATTTTTTTAGTAGAGACGGGGTTTCACCGTGTGAGCCAGGATGGTCTCGATCTCCTGACCTCGTGATCCACCCGTCTCAGCCTCCCAAAGTGCTGGGATTACAGGCTTGAGCCACCGCGCCCGGCCAAAATTCATTCTTTACTGAGTGCATGGCGGGCCAGGCGCTGTTCTGTGTATGTCGTGGGTGTGAAACCTTAAATCTTCCCCACAGCCACTGCCTTATGGAGACTGCATCATCCTTAGCTTCATTTTACAGAAATCTACAGTGAAGGAAGGCACATCCCAAGGGGACACAGATAGTAAGCGGCAGAGCTGGGATTCCAGACACGCGGCCGGGCCTCTGCAGGAAGAAATCAAATGTGTGGAATGGTCGGGGAGAGGAGATGCTTAGAAGGGATTTTCCTGTATTCTCTTAGCGGTGGGGGTAAGACCTAGGCCCAAGTCCTCACTCATCAAGTCCTCCCCAGTGATGCAAGGATGGAGCTGGGGTAAAACCAGGGAGAATCAGGGCCCTCACGTCGCTGTGTTTATTAAGCATCAGGGTCAGAGCTGGGCAGGAGGGGAGGGGAGGCAAGGTCTTGGTGAGAGACGTTCTGGAACCAGCCAGTGGGGTGGTAGGTCGCGAGGTGGATGTCACATGTTAGGGTCACTTGGTCTGAATGGTTTTTTGGATCCAGTTCGTGTATCTGCAGACGTTGGTGTAGACTCCTGGCTTCTCCTTTGATCCACAGGGGATGTTACCCCACGACACAAGGCCTCGGAGGTGGTCTCCACATACCAGCGGACCCCCAGAATCACCCTGCAGGAAAGAGGGAGAGAGTCACATACAGATAGAAACCCAGAGACTGAGAGAGAGCGAGAGAGAGAGGTAGAAAGGGACAGAGATACTCAGAGATGGAGAGAAAGGACAGAGAGACAGAGAGAGAGACAGTAAGACACACAAAGGCACAGAGAGAGAATGGTAGAGAGAAAATAAAGGACACTCAAAGACACAGAGACAGAAACGCCAAGATGCAGAGGAACATGGAGAACAAGAAAGAGAAACAATTTAAGAACGGAGATTGAGAGGTGTGGAGAGAGGCAGAGGTGGAGAGGCAGGTGGAGAGACAGAGAAAAGAAGAAGATGAAGATGAAGACAAAGGAGAAGGAGGAAGGGGAG